>NC_134357.1:424865570-425020570 GCF_048569485.1 Anomaloglossus baeobatrachus
TTGCACGACAACGCTGCTAGCTCAGACACTCTCCGAAGAGAGGTGACTGCTACTAGGAAGACCACTTTCTGCGAAAGGCGTGAGAGAGAAATATCCCTCATTGGCTCGAATGGTGGTTTCTGAAGAGCCACCAGCACCCTGTTCAGATCCCAGGGTTCTAACGGCCGCTTGTAAGGAGGAACGACGTGACAAACCCCCTGCAGGAACGTGCGTACCTGTGGAAGTCTGGCTAGGCGCTTCTGGAAAAACACAGAGAGCGCTGAGACTTGTCCCTTAAGGGAGCCGAGCGACAAACCCTTTTCAAGTCCAGATTGAAGGAAGGACAGAAAAAATGGGCAAGGCAAAAGGCCAGGGAGAAAAACCCTGAGCAGAGCACCATGAGAGGAAAATTTTCCACGTCCTGTGGTAGATCTTGGCGGACGTTGGTTTCCTAGCCTGTCTCATAGTGGCAATGACCTCTTGAGATAATCCTGAAGACGCCAGGATCCAGGACTCAATGGCCACACAGTCAGGTTGAGGGCCGCAGAATTCAGATGGAAAAACGGCCCTTGAGACAGCAAGTCTGGTCGGTCTGGTAGTGCCCACGGTTGGCCGACCGTGAGATGCCACAGATCCGGGTACCACGACCTCCTCGGCCAGTCTGGAGCGACGAGGATGACGCGGCGGCAGTCGGCCCTGATCTTGCGTAACACTCTGGGCAACAGTGCCAGCGGAGGAAACACATAAGGGAGCTGAAACTGCGACCAATCCTGAACTAAGGCGTCTGCCGCCACAGCTCTGGGATCTTGAGACCGTGCCATGAACGTCGGTACCTTGTTGTTGTGCCGGGACGCCATGAGGTCGACGTCCGGCACCCCCCAGCGGCAACAGATCTCCTGAAACACGTCCGGGTGAAGGGACCATTCCCCTGCGTCCATGCCCTGGCGACTGAGATAATCTGCTTCCCAGTTTTCCACGCCCGGGATGTGAACTGCAGAGATGGTGGAGGCCGTGGCTTCCACCCACATCAAGATCCGCCGGACTTCCTGGAAGGCTTGCCGACTGCGTGTGCCGCCTTGGTGGTTGATGTATGCCACCGCTGTGGAATTGTCCGACTGAATTCGGATCTGCTTGCCTTCCAGCCACTGCTGGAACGCTTTCAGGGCAAGGTACACTGCCCGTATTTCCAGAACATTGATCTGAAGTGAGGACTCTTGCCGGGTCCACGTACCCTGAGCCCTGTGGTGGAGAAAAACCGCTCCCCACCCTGACAGACTCGCGTCCGTCGTGACCACCTCCCAGGATGGGGGTAGGAAGGATTTCCCCTTCGATAATGAAGTGGGAAGAAGCCACCACCGAAGGGAAGCTTTTGTCGCCTGAGAGAGAGAGACGTTCCTGTCGAGGGACGTCGGCTTCCTGTCCCATTTGCGTAGGATGTCCCATTGAAGAGGACGCAGGTGAAACTGCGCGAAAGGGACTGCCTCCATTGCTGCCACCATCTTCCCCAGGAAGTGCATGAGGCGCCTCAAGGGGTGTGCCTGACCTTGAAGGAGAGATTGTACCCCCTTCTGTAGCGACTGCTGCTTGATCAGCGGAAGCTTCACCATCGCTGAGAGGGTATGAAACTCCATGCCAAGATATGTCAGCGATTGGGCCGGTGTCAGATTTGACTTTGGAAAATTGATGATCCACCCGAAACTCTGGAGAGTCTCCAGAGTAGCGTCGAGGCTGTGTTGGCATGCCTCTTGAGAGGGTGCCTTGATCAGGAGATCGTCCAAGTAAGGGATCACCGAGTGACCCTGAGAGTGGAGGACCGCTACTACAGTAGCCATAACCTTGGTGAAAACCCGTGGGGCTGTTGCCAGGCCGAACGGCAGTGCCACGAACTGCAGGTGTTCGTCTCCTATGGCGAAGCGCAAGAAGCGCTGATGCTCTGGAGCAATCGGTACGTGGAGATAAGCATCTTTGATATCGATCGATGCAAGGAAATCTCCCTGGGACATTGAGGCGATGACAGAGCGGAGGGATTCCATCCGGAACCGCCTGGTCTTTACGTGTTTGTTGAGCAGTTTCAGGTCCAGGACAGGACGGAAAGACCCGTCCTTCTTTGGGACCACAAACAGGTTGGAGTAAAAACCGTGACCCTGTTGCTGAAGAGGAACCGGGACCACCACTCCTTCTGCCTTCAGAGTGCCCAGCGCCTGCAGAAGAGCCTCGGCTCGCTCGGGAGGCGGGGATGACCTGAAGAATCGAGTCGGGGGACGAGAGGTGAACTCTATCTTGTAACCGTGAGACAGAATGTCTCTCACCCAGCGGTCTTTTACCCGTGGCAGCCAGGTGTCGCAAAAGCGGGAGAGCCTGCCACCGACCGAGGATGCAGATTGCGGAGGCCGAAAGTCATGAGGAAGCCGCTTTGGTAGCAGCACCTCCTGTGGTCTTTTTTGGACGTGACTTAGACCGCCATGAATCAGAGTTCCTTTGATCTTTCTGAGGCCTTTTGGACGAGGAGAATTGGGACCTGCCCGCGCCCCGAAAGGACCGAAACCTCGACTGCCCCCTCCTCTGTTGGGGTATGTTCGGTTTGGGCTGGGGTAAGGATGTATACTTTCCCTTGGATTGTTTGATGATTTCATCCAAACGTTCGCCAAACAATCGGTCGCCAGAAATTGGCAAACTAGTTAAGCGCTTTTTGGAAGCAGAATCTGCCTTCCATTCCCGTAGCCACAAGGCCCTGCGGAGTACCACCGAATTGGCGGATACAACCGCCGTACGGCTCGCAGAGTCCAGGACAGCATTAATAGCGTAAGACGCCATTGCTGACGTCTGAGCTGTTATGGACGCCACCTGCGGCGCGGAAGTGCGTGTGGCTGCGTCAATTTGCGCTTGACCTGCTGATATAGCTTGTAGCGCCCATACGGCTGCGAATGCTGGGGCAAAAGAAGCGCCGATAGCTTCATAGATGGATTTCAACCAGAGCTCCATCTGCCTGTCAGTGGCATCTTTGAGTGAAGCCCCATCTTCAACTGCAAGTATGGATCTAGCCGCCAGTCTGGAGATTGGAGGATCCACCTTGGGACACTGAGTCCAACCTTTGACCACGTCGGGGGGAAAGGGATAACGTGTATCCTTAAGGCGCTTAGAAAAACGCTTATCTGGACAATCATGGTGATTCTGGACTGCCTCTCTGAAATCAGAGTGGTCCAGAAACATACTCGGTGTACGCTTGGGAAACCTGAAACGGAATTTCTCCTGCTGAGAAGCTAACTCCTCCACCGGACGAGCTGAGGGAGAAATATCCAACATTCGATTGATGGACGCAATAAGATCGTTCACTATGGCGTCCCCGTCCGGAGTATCAAGATTGAGAGCGGCCTCAGGATCAGAATCCTGATCAGCTACCTCCGCGTCATCAACCAGAGATTCCCCTCGCTGAGACCCTGAACGAAGGGAATTTTGTTACTTACCGTAAATTCCTTTTCTTCTAGCTCTTATTGGGAGACCCAGACGATTGGGGTATAGCTACTGCCCTCCGGAGGCCACACAAAGCACTACACTAAAAAGTGCAAGGCCCCTCCCCTTCTGGCTATACCCCCCCGTGGTATCACGGGTTCTCCAGTTTTAGTGCCAAAGCAAGAAGGAGGAAGCCAATAACTGGTTTAAACAAATTAACTCCGAATAACGTCGGAGAACTGAAAAAAACCGTTCAACATGAACAACATGTGTACCCGCAAACAACAAAAAAATCCCGAAGGACAACAGGGCGGGTGCTGGGTCTCCCAATAAGAGCTAGAAGAAAAGGAATTTACGGTAAGTAACAAAATTCCCTTCTTCTTCAGCGCTCTATTGGGAGACCCAGACGATTGGGACGTCCAAAAGCTGTCCCTGGGTGGGTAAAGAGATACCTCATGTTAGAGCTGCAAAACAGCCCTCCCCTACGGGGATGTCACTGCCGCCTGCAGGACTCTTCTACCTAAGCTGGCATCCGCCGAAGCATAGGGATGCACCTGATAATGTTTGGTGAAAGTGTGCAGACTCGACCAGGTAGCTGCCTGGCACACCTGTTGAGCCGAAGCCTGGTGTCGCAAAGCCCAGGACGCACCCACAGCTCTGGTTGAGTGGGCTTTCAGCCCTGAAGGAACCGGAAGCCCAGCAGAACGGTAGGCTTCCAGAATTGGTTCTTTGATCCATCGAGCCAGGGTGGCTTTAGAAGCCTGCGACCCCTTGCGCTGGCCAGCGACAAGGACAAAAAGTGCATCTGAACGGCGGATAGGCGCCGTGCGAGAAATATAGATTCTGAGTGCTCTCACCAGATCTAGCAAACGTAAGTCTTTCTCATACCGGTGAACCGGCTGAGGACAAAAGGAAGGCAAGGATATATCCTGATTAAGATGAAACGAGGATACGACCTTAGGGAGAAACTCCGGAATGGGGCGCAGCACTACCTTGTCCTGGTGGAACACCAGGAAGGGAGCCTTGGATGACAGAGCTGCCAGCTCAGACAAACGCCGAAGCGATGTGATCGCTACGAGAAACGCCACTTTCTGTGACAGGCGAGAAAAGGAAACGTCCTTTAGAGGCTCGAAGGGCGGCTTTTGCAGAGCAACTAGTACTCTGTTCAGATCCCATGGATCTAACGGCCGCTTGTACGGGGGCACAATATGACAGACCCCCTGTAGGAACGTGCGCACCTTAGGAAGACGTGCTAGACACTTCTGAAAAAACACAGATAGTGCCGAGACTTGCCCTTTAAGGGAGCTGAGCGACAAGCCCTTTTCCAACCCCGATTGCAGGAAGGAAAGAAAGGTGGGCAATGCAAATGGCCAAGGGGATACTCTCTGTGCAGAGCACCAGGATAAGAAAATCTTCCACGTTCTGTGGTAGATCTTAGCAGACGTTGACTTCCTAGCTTGTCTCATTGTGGCTACGACTCCTTGAGATAATCCTGCGGAGGCTAGGATCCAGGACTCAATGGCCACACAGTCAGGTTCAGGGCCGCAGAATTCTGATGGAAAAACGGCCCTTGGGACAGTAAGTCTGGTCGGTCTGGCAGTGACCACGGTCGACCGACCGTGAGATGCCACAGATCCGGATACCACGATCTCCTCGGCCAGTCTGGGGCGACGAGTATGACGCGGCTGCAATCGGATCTGATCTTGCGTAACACTCTGGGCAAGAGTGCCAGAGGTGGGAAGACGTATGGGAGCCGGAACTGCGACCAATCTTGAACTAATGCGTCTGCCGCCAGAGCTCTTTGATCGCGCGACCTCGCCATGAATGCCGGGACCTTGTTGTTGTGCCGGGACGCCATTAGGTCGACGTCCGGCACTCCCCATCGGCGACAGATTTCCTGAAACACGTCCGGGTGAAGGGACCACTCCCCTGCGTCCATGCCCTGGCGACTGAGGAAGTCTGCTTCCCAATTTTCTACGCCTGGGATGTGAACCGCGGATATGGTGGATGCTGTGTCCTCCACCCACATTAGAATGCGCCGGACTTCTTGGAATGCTTGCCGACTGCGCGTCCCTCCTTGGTGGTTGATGTATGCCACCGCTGTGGAGTTGTCCGACTGGATTCGGATCTGCTTTCCTTCCAGCCACTGTTGGAAGGCCAGTAGGGCAAGATACACTGCCCTGATTTCCAGAACATTGATCTGAAGGGTGGACTCCTGCGGAGTCCACGTCCCCTGGGCCCTGTGGTGGAGAAACACTGCTCCCCACCCTGACAGACTCGCATCTGTCGTGACCACTGCCCAGGATGGGGGCAGGAAGGATCTTCCCTGAGACAATGAGGTGGGAAGGAGCCACCATTGTAGAGAGTCCTTGGCCGTCTGGGAAAGAGAGACTTTCCTGTCCAGGGACGTTGACTTCCCGTCCCATTGGCGGAGAATGTCCCATTGAAGTGGGCGCAGATGAAACTGCGCAAAGGGAACTGCTTCCATGGCTGCCACCATCTTCCCGAGGAAGTGCATGAGGCGCCGTAAGGGGTGCGACTGGCCTTGAAGGAGGGATTGCACCCCTGTCTGTAGGGACCGCTGCTTGTTCAGCGGAAGCTTCACTCTCGCTGCTCGAGTATGAAACTCCATGCCAAGATACGTTAGCGACTGTGACGGTGACAGATTCGACTTTGGAAAGTTGATGATCCATCCGAACGTCTGTAGAGTCTCCAGCGTAGCATGTAGACTGAGTTGACATGCCTCTTGAGAGGGTGCCTTGACAAGTAGATCGTCTAGGTAAGGGATCACCGAGTGTCCCTGAGAGTGCAAGACTGCTACCTCCGCCGCCATGACCTTGGTGAAGACCCGGGGGGCTGTCGCCAGACCGAATGGCAGAGCTACGAACTGAAGATGATCGTTTCCTATCACAAAACGTAGAAAACGTTGATGTTCTGTAGCAATTGGCACGTGGAGATAAGCATCTTTGATGTCTATTGAGGCAAGGAAGTCTCCTTGAGACATTGAGGCAACGACAGAGCGGAGGGTTTCCATCCGGAACCGTCTGGCGTGCACATGTTTGTTGAGCAGCTTTAGATCCAGAACAGGACGGAACGAGCCGTCCTTTTTTGGAACCACAAAGAGATTGGAGTAAAACCCTCGCCCTTGTTCCTGAGGCGGTACAGGAACCACTACTCCTTCCGCTCTTAGGGAGTCCACCGCCTGCAGCAGGGCATCTGCTCGGTCTGGATGTGGGGAGGTTCTGAAGAACCGAGCTGGAGGACGAGAACTGAACTCGATTCTGTACCCGCGAGACAAAATGTTTGTCACCCACCGGTCTTTGACCTGTGACATCCAAATGTCGGAAAAGCGGGAGAGCCTGCCCCCAACCGGAGATGCGGAGGGGGGGGGCTGGAAGTCATGAGGTAGCCGCTTTGGAAGCGGTTCCTCCATTTGCTTTCTTGGGGCGTGCGTGAGCCCGCCAGGAATCTGAGACTCTTTGCGTCCTCTGAGTCCCTTTGGACGAGGAGAATTGTGTCTTGCCCGAACCTCGAAAGGACTGAAACCTCTGCTGCCATTTTTTCTGCTGAGGTTTGCTTGATCTGGGCTGGGGTAAGGAAGAGTCTTTACCCTTGGACTGTTTAATGATGTCAGCCAATGGCTCGCCAAACAGTCTATCTCTAGATAAAGGCAAGCTGGTTAAACATTTTTTGGAACCAGCATCTGCTTTCCAGTCCTTTAACCACAAGGCTCTGCGCAAAACTACCGAATTGGCGGACGCCATTGAGGTGCGGCTGGTAGATTCTAGGACCGCATTGATAGCGTAAGACGCAAACGCAGACATCTGCGAGGTAAGGAACGCCACTTGCGGCGCCGCTGGATGTATGATAGCATCCACTTTTGCTAAACCAGCTGAAATAGCTTGGAGTGCCCATACGGCTGCGAATGCTGGAGCAAACGACGCGCCGATAGCTTCATAGACAGATTTTAACCAAAGGTCCATCTGTCTGTCATTGGCATCCTTAAGTGAAGCGCCATCCTCCACTGCAACTATGGATCTAGCTGCAAGTTTGGAAATCGGGGGGTCTACTTTTGGACACTGGGTCCAGCGCTTGACCACATCAGGGGGGAAAGGAAAACGTGTATCCTTAGAACGTTTAGAGAAACGCCTTTCTGGATGAGCGTCGTGTTTCTGGATTGACTCTCTGAAGTCAGAGTGATCCAAGAAAGCACTCAATTTACGCTTGGGATAGAGGAAACGAAACTTCTCCTGCTCTGCAGCTGCCTCCTCTGCAGAAGGAGCTGGGGGAGAAATATCCAACAGTCTATTGATGGCTGAGATAAGATCGTTTACCATGGCGTCCCCATCCGGGGTATCCAGATTGAGAGGGGTTCCAGGATAAGACTCCTGATCACTCTCTTCAGACGCATCACAGGGCGACTGATTGCGCTGAGACCCTGAGCAGTGTGTGACGTTGAGGGTCTTTCCCAGCGAGCTCGCTTAGGGTGGCTGGGGCTATCATCTGAGTCATAATACTCAGCCTGAGAAGCCGAGGACCCCCTTGTAGTCTGGATTAATTCCAACTGAGGGGGATTAGAGGACAGAGACCTCGCCGTGTCCATAGACTGAGCCCCAGTCATGGATTGCAAAGTTTCAAGGATTTTTGCCATAGTCACAGACATTCCATCAGCAAAAACTGCAAAGTCTGTCCCTGACACCGGGGCAGGACTTACAAGCGTCTCAGCCTGGGTCACTACCCCTCCGGACTCCGGCTGGCGAAGCAGCACCGGATCTGAGCATTGCACACAATGGGGGTCTTTGGAACCTGCTGGTAGAGCAGCCCCACATGCAGCACACGCAGTGTACACAGCCCTAGCCTTGGCAGCCTTGCGTTTTGTGGATGACATGTTGCTGCCTCCTCAGAGCGATCTGGGGTATCCAGCCAGGAAGCGACCTCACAGTGCAAGAAATAAATAAATATATATATCTGGTGACACAGTACACCAATACACACTGAGGCACTAGAGGGGCCAGCTGAAATGCCGCTTACCGCCCGCTTAAGAGCGGGTGTGTGGTCTCCAAAAGCCCCCTAGTCCAGGTCTCCCAGAGCCTTGCGTCCTTCCTCTAGCCAGACTGCATGTAATGGCTGCCGGCGTCCTGGGAGAGGAGGGGGGGCGGGCCCTGGGCGTTCCTGACTAAGAGCGGGAAGCCTGCTTCCCTCTGTGCCTAGTGAGAGGGCTGGAGCATGTAAATCAGGCTCCAGCCCTCGTCGCTGCTGCGAAACAGCGTCTCTCCCCTACCCTGATTGACAGGGTGGGGGCGGGAACGAAGCGGAGCTAGGCCGCAAAAAGCCGGGGACTGGATTTATAAACGCCGCCGCCGTAAAAGCGCGGTCGGCGTGTCCCCGGCGCACCACAAGTCACAGCAGCGCCGCCCGATCCAGTGGGGGTCGGCGCTGCGTTCCCACAACACAAAGTCCCCCAGAAAACTGTAGGAACACTAACTCCAACGTTACGGTCCCCGGCGCACAACAACACCCAGCCAGCCCGGAGTGTGTCTGTGCCTGCCGGGGACACAGAGTACCTGTATGATGCAGGGCCTTGTCCCTGATTGTACTCCTGCTCCATATCCATCAGGTGCTATGGTTCTGTGGATGGAGCCCGGCGTCAGAGCTTAGAGGCCGGCAGGATCCCACTTCCACAGAGCCCTACAAGGGGATGTGGAAGGAAAACAGCATGTGGGGCTCCAGCCCCTGTACCAGCAATAGGTACCTCAACCTTACAACACCATCCACGGGTGAGAAGGGAGCATGCTGGGGGCCCTATATGGGCCCTCTTTTCTTCCATCCGAAATAGTCAGCAGCTACTGCTGACTAAAATCTGTGGAGCTATGCGTGGATGTCTGACCTCCTTCGCACAAAGCTTGAAAACTGGAGAACCCGTGATACCACGGGGGGGTATAGCCAGAAGGGGAGGGGCCTTGCACTTTTTAGTGTAGTGCTTTGTGTGGCCTCCGGAGGGCAGTAGCTATACCCCAATCGTCTGGGTCTCCCAATAGAGCGCTGAAGAAAACATGATGATGTCGAGGGAATTTCCAAGCGAGCTCGCTTAATCGGTCTGGGGCTGGGGTCCGTGTCAGAGCCCCCAGCCTGGGATCTATGAGATACCCCGGGGGGACATTGTTGGTCCAACTGAGGGGGGCCAGGGAACAATGACTCAACAGAGTCCCTGTGCTGAGATACCGGTCTGGACTGCAAGGCTTCTAGTATCTTAGCCATAGTTTCAGAGAGTTTATCTGTAAAGACTGCAAACTCCGTCCCTGTCACCTGGAGAGTGTCAGCAGGTGGCTCCCCCTGGGCCTCCCTTAGCAGAGGCTCCGGCTGAGTAAGTGCAGCAGGGGCCGAGCAGTGCACACAATGAGGGTCAGTGGAACCTGCCGGTAGCGGCGTCGTACATGCGGCGCAGGCAGCATAGTAAGCCTGTGTTTTGGCACCCCTGCCTTTTGTGGGCGCCATGCTATTGTCTTCCCTGAGCAACACAATAGAGTATATAGCCAGAAAACAACTGTGCACTATACAGTGTGAAGTATATACCATAAACATATAATTACACCTCTGCACAATGGGGCTAGCACCACAGGTGCTGCTTACCACCCGCTTAAAGCGGTTGTGAGGCCACCAGAATCCCTGCCTGGGTCTCCCAGAATTTGTCCCCCTCTGCAGCGTCCGAGGAGCTGACAGGAATGGCTGCCGGCGTCCTGAGGAGAGGAGGGAGCCGTGGGCGTGACCCAGAAAGTGCGGGAACTGGTGCCCCACAGTGCACAGTGAGGGGGGTGGAGTATGCAAAGCATTCTCCAGCCCTCATTGCTGCTCGTCTGTACAGCGTCCCGCCCTTCCCCTGCTTGTCAGGGCTGTGGGCGGGAGGAAGAAAGACTAGGCCGCAAAAGCCGGGGACTCGAGTAATAAGCGTGGCCGCCGTAAAAGCGCGGCCGCGCGGAAGTCCCCGGCGCACCACAAGTCCCAGCCGCGCCTCAGTGTTAAACATGGCGGCGGCGGTCAGCGCGGTAGTCCCCCTACATAAACACACTCAGCGACGCTGAGTGTGTAATGGCACATTTAACCCGGTCAGCGCCGCGGTCCCCGGTGCACTAGCACACCCAGCAATGCTGGAGTGTTGCTGTGCTCGGTCCCCACGGGGACACAGAGTACCTCCAAGTAGCAGGGCCATGTCCCTGAACGATACCCGGCTCCTATCCAGCAGGCTCCCAGGAGTTGTGGATGAAGCACGGTCTCAGTGCCTGGAGACCGATAGGATCCCACTTCACCCAGAGCCCTAAGGGGGATGGGGAAGGAAAACAGCATGTGGGCTCCAGCCTCCGTACCCGCAATGGATACCTCAACCTTAACAACACCGCCGACAAGAGTGGGGTGAGAAGGGAGCATGCTGGGGGCCCTATATGGGCCCACTTTTCTTCCATCCGACATAGTCAGCAGCTGCTGCTGACTAATCTATGGAGCTGTGCGTGCATGTCTGCCTCCTTCGCACAAAGCATAAAAACTGAGGAGCCCGTGGGAGCACGGGGGGTGTATAGGCAGAAGGGGAGGGGCTTTACACTTTTAGTGTAGTACTTTGTGCGGCCTCCGGAGGCATAGCCTATACACCCAATTGTCTGGGTCTCCCAATGGAGCGACAAAGAAACAAAACATACAACCCGAACGTCTCAGCTTTCTCGGTTCCACCTGTGAGTCTCTGCAATGCACCTGATGTCTAGCATTGGTTGTGGCGCTGAAGTAATGGCGACAGTTAATCAGTGCACTCAGCGGCTTTGAAGGCTGTGTTCTGTCTACACTGGCTGAGTGCACTGATTGGCTGCAGTGGTGTTAATGCCACACACTGAGAACATTGGTGAAGACTCGGCGGTGGACTTGGAAAAAGCAATGACCGCACAGTTTGTTAATTTCTCATGGATGGCAGCTGAGGACATTCATTTACCAAAAAGGATCAACCCCTTTAAGCAAACCTTTATGTGAGTCGCCTTTGAAGTTGCCTGTCCCTTCTTAGGCCCCTCAGGAATGACGAACAAAGAGTCCGTTTTCCTAAAAGGGGCTGTCCTGGATATGTAATATCTGAGAGGTCTAACGAATGCAGAGACCTTTCCACCCTATGAACTGGGTGTGGACAAAAGGAAGGCAGAACAATGTCCTTGTTCAAATCAAACTAAGGTAGAACTACCTTGTCCTGGTGAAAGATCAGAAAAGGCTCGCGGCAAGAGAGTGCTGCCAGCTCCGAAACCCATCTGATGGACGTAATTGCCACCAGGAATGTTACCTTCCAGGACAGAAGAGCAAGGGAGGATTCCTTGAGAGGTTCAAAGGGAGACCTCTGGAGACCGTCCAGAACGAGGTTGAGGTCCCATGGTTCCAGCGGCCGTTTGTATGGGGGAACTACGGTAGATGGGAAACGCCCTGGAGGAAGGTCTTGACTTGCGGTTTTTGAGCCAGGCGGCATTGGTAGAAGATTGAGAGCGCTGAGATCTGCCCTTCAAGGGAACTGAGAGCCAACCCCGCTTGCAAGCCAGACTGTAGAAAGTCGAGAATTCTGGGGATGGCCAGAGGCATAGGCTGCACACGTTAGTTTCCCTGCACCATGAAAGGAAGATTTTCCACGTACGGTGGTAAAGGCGGGATGAAGCAGGCTTTCGGGCGCTGATCATGGTGGAAATAACCGCGGGGGAGAATCCCGCTCTTGTTAATACCCAGGTCTCAATGGCCATGCCGTCAGCTTCAGGGCTCTGGAGTTCTGATGGGAAATGGGCCCTTGGGTCAGCAAGTCTGGGATGTCTGGAAGGCGCCACGGTACGTCTGCGAGCATTTGTACTAATTCGGCGTACCAGGCGCGCCTGGGCCAGTCCGGTGCTATCAGTATCACAGGGACTCCCTCTGCCTTGATCTTCCTGATTACCCGCGGTAGCAGGGGTAGAGGTGGAAATATGTAAGGCAGGCGGAAGTGGTGCCAGGAGCAGACTAGAGCATCCGCGCCGATGGACTGCGGATCGCGTGACCTGGCTATGAACGCGGGTACCTTTGCGTTCAACCTTGAGGCCATTAGATCCACGTCTGGTGTGCCCCAGCGAGTGCAGATGTGTAGAAACACTTCTGGGTGGAGAGACCATTCTCCGGCGGCCAGGCCTTGGCGAGTTAGAAAGTCTGCTGCCCAGTTCTCTACCCCCGGTATGTGTACCGCTGATATCACTGACCCCGTCGATTTGGCCCAGCTGAGGATCTTGTGGGCCTCGAGATAAGCCGCTTTGCTGCGAGTGCCCCTCTGCAGATTGATATAGGCTACAGCTGTCGCATTGTCCGATTGGACTCGAATCTGACGACCCGCTAGCAGAGGGCAGAACGCCCTGAGCGCGAGGAAGATTGTGCGGATTTCCAGGATGTTTATGGGTAGGGAAGACTCCTGGGGCATCCAACGTCCTTGAGCAGTGTGGTGCCGGTACACTGCTCCCTAGCCTAGGAGGCTGGCGTCCGTGGTCCGGACCAGCCAGTTCACTGGGAGAAAAGATCTCCCCTTCGATAGAGATGAGGACCGAAGCCACCAGCGGAGTGCGTTCCTGACTGAAGGCGTCAGGTGAAGATGTCTGTCCAGGGAGAAGGGGCTCTTGTCCCAGGTCGCTAGAAGGGCTAGCTGCAGTGGGCGGAGGTGCAGTTGAGCGAAGGGTACTGCTTCCATAGCCGCCACCATCCTGCCGAGCACCTTCATGCTGAATCGAATGGCGTGAGACGGAGGACGAAGAAGGCAGCGTACCACTCGTTGAAGAGCGATCGCCTTGTCCAGTGGGAGGTAGATCAAGCCCCGACGGGTGTCCAGGGACATGCCCAGGAAGGTGATGGATCGTGATGGGATCGGGGATGATTTGTCCAGATTCACTAGCCACCCTAAGCGGGATAGTGTGTCCACAGTGATCTGTACGCTGGTTGAGCAGTCGCGGAAGGAGGGGGCCTTGGTGAGGAGGTCCTCCAAGTAAGGGAGAACAACTACTCCCCTGGCGTGAAGGACGCTCATGGCGGCCTGGTGAAGACCCTTGGTGCAGTGGCAAGGCCGAAGGGTAGAGCTCCGAATTGAAAGTGGGAGTCCTGAACTGCGAAGCGGAGGAACTTTTGGTGATCTGGGGCGATGGGTATGTGCAGGTACGCGTCCTTGATGTCTATGGAGGAGAGGAATTTCCCTTCGACCATGGATGCAATAATGGACCTTAGGGACTCCATTCTGAATCTCCGTACGTGCACATGTGTGTTTAGGTGTTTGAGGTCCAGGATGGGTCGAACTGACCCATCCTTTTTGGGGACCACAAAGAGGTTGGAATAAAAACCTCTGAACTTATCGTCGTCCAGGACAGGTATTATCACTCCTGCTGTTTGGAGCGAGTGGATTGCTGAGAAAAAAAGCTTCGTGTCATTTGAGTCTTTGGGGGGTTTAAGAGAAAGAACCGACTCGGGGGTTGGGTCCGAAATTCTATGTGGTAACCGGAAGACACAAGGTCTCGCACCCATTTGTCGTCTGTGGCGGCAGCCCAGATGTGTTGAAAGAGCTGCAGTCGACCTCCTACAATGAGTGTGTCTTCCGGGGCGCCGAAGGAGTCATGAGGGGAGAAAACGTCGTGGACGAGTCTCCCTAGTCCTGGACTGTTTCGGTCTAGGCTGCCATGACGAAGTGGGTTTCGGGGAGAGCTGAAAAGGTCGGTCCCTGCGTAGTCCGTGGCTGGTGGCGGGGACAGTACGGGATGTCAACCACCCAAATGAGTTCCGAAAGGAGCGGAACGAGGACTGTGGACGTCTGGTGAAGGTCGTCCTGGACTTCAGCTGGGGAGGGAGGTACTCTTTCCTCCCGTGGCGTCAGAAATGAACTTGTCCAGACGTTCGCCAAACAATCGGTCTGGAAAAAAGGGAAGGCCCGTGAGAGACTTCTTGGAGGCAGAGTCCGCTCGCCATTGTCGGAGCCAGAGAGCTCTACGGATGGCTATGGTATTTGAGGCGGCAAACGCTACGCAGGTAGCAGCGTCCATGGACAGGAGCGTCTTTGTGGCAAGTCGGGAGACCGGGGGGCTCGACCGAGGGCGGATCGGCCCAGCCCTTAGGGTCAGGTGAGGCAAAAGGGTACCGGGACTCCATGAGTTTTCGGTTACCGAAGCGCCTGTCAGGCTTCTCCCTTTGCTTTCTGAGGATATCCTGAAACTCTGGGTGATCAGCGAAAACCTTTTGGAGTTTTCTTGCCCTCTTAAAGGAGACCGCATGGTCAATGGTAGTGGATGGGGGATCTTCCACATGCAGAGTTTGGTTGATTGCTGCTATAAGGGAGTCTATTGCAGTTTGATCATCTGGGGAGGATGAAACCAAGGAATCCTCTTGGTACAAACAGCATTCTCCCTCCTCCAGCTCTTCAGAAGCCGTGGAGCGTGTGGGAGAGCCTGCCCTGTGTGCTCCCGAGGGAGAGCCCTGGGGGCCATGAGAGAGTGCTGAGACACCCGGCCGTGTGCTCTTTTCCTGATCCCTGCAACCGGTGAAGCATGTGCCCGGATTACCTCAGAAGGATCCTCCATAGGAATATCCTCAAACTGCGTTCCGTCCAGGGGCCCAGAAGGGTGTAGATGACGACATTGCATAGCCAGAACCAGGTTCTGTGACAGTTTTTCCATGGATTGGGACAGAAACTGTGCCCATTCTGGTGGGCTGGGAGCCCTAGGCTCTGGGCTGACGGTTGCGGCGGTGGTGGCGGGGGGGGGGGGGGGGGGTGTCTTGGGGGGCTACAGGGGCACAGGAACTACAGAGAGAAGAGGTGTGTTTACATGGTAGCTCAGCGTGGCAGGCAGTGCAGGCTGAATAGTAAACTATGTGAGCCTTAGCGCTCTTAGTGTCCTTAGAATTCTGCATGTTCCTAATAGGAGTATGCCAGGAGGGGGAGCAATGGTCAGCAGAGCTACAAGTGAAGCAAGTACCTCACCAGAATCAACCGACGGCCCTGCGTCTTTAGGAAGGAGTAAGCTCTGTGGAGATCTTCGCACGCTTTCCTGGGGGGGAGGGGGGGGCTTAGCGCTAAAAGAGCGCCAAGAATAAGTCAGTCTGCCCCCCCTGCTGTCAGTAGCAAAAAACGGCGGGAAGGGAGCTTCTGTGACATCTCCCTCCAGTCAGCACACAGCTTGTCACCAGAGGATAATCTCTGCCGGCTTATAGCAATAGAGCAAATAAACAGAGCAAATAAACAGTGTGAGTTCCTGAGCTCTGGGCCCTGTACCCACCCCCCACACCCCCCCGCCCTGCCACCGGTAAATTATCTGTGCAGATTCTCTGCAAACAGCGAGGGACTTCCCACCCCTCCTCCGGCCAGCAAGCTAGAGAAAAAATTAACACTGTGTTCAGGATCTCTGGGGCTCTCCTCCTTGCAATCAGCAAGGGACTTCACCGTCTTTTCTCCCTTTGTCTGGGAAACCAGTCAGTGGGATCTCACCTTAAAACACTGCCTCAGCCCAGCCAGTGGGAATAGCAGAGTCAGCCTGCTGTCCGGTCACACAGTGCAATGTTCAACTCAGAGCCTGCAAAGAGGGGCTGAGGAATTGTGCTTCTGCCCTGGGCTCTGGAGAATCGGTGTCTGTGGGACCCGTCGTCCAGTGAGATGCAGCCCAGGATCCAGCGTCGCAGGAGGGGGTACGTGGAGGCAGCACTCCGCGTTCCCGTCCGTTGATGGTATTGGGAGATCGGTCCCAAAAGGAAACCGTCGCCCTTAAAAAATAACAAAACCTTGCAAGATGTGCCTCCTACAGACACTAAGCTAAAACTGAGGTTGCCTGGCCCAGCCAGGGATGTATACTGCGGAGGAGCTATGCTTTTGCATCTACTTAGTCTCCTCCTATGGATAGGCAGCATAACACCCATGGTCCTGTGTCCCCCAATGAGGCGTCAGAGAAAAGAATGTGCATGTCACTTAATTTCTGCAGATACCTGCATTTTTTGCCATAGATTATGGTAAAGAAACGCAGGTACCAACCTGCGGAAAAAACGCATCAAAAAATGCACAAAAACGCGGTAAAAATGCATGCGGTTTTCGGTGTGTTATTGGTGCGTTTTTTGACCGCAAGTGCGCTAATCTTTCAGGCTCAAGAAATATCTTGAGAAAAATCCTTTTTCTAGTGTGAACAGAGCCTTAAAAGGGTGTCAGGAACTTGACGTGACATCACCGGATCCCCCGAGGTCACTGAGGCCGGGGGTCACGGAGCGAGGAACAGCGGTCTGCAATAGCGCCTCTCACAGGCACTATTGCCAACATAAGGTATTTGAGAGAAACTTGTTTCTCAATATAATATCGATCTAAAAAATAAAAAATATGGGTGAACCACCCTTTTCAACACAGCACATGTTCTATTAGTAAATACTCAGCTGTGCTCTCGCACTGTGGGAAATTTGTTTACGAATCCCACTAATAATTACGTCATTGGTTTCTTTTGATCTCTCCTTACATTGAGCTGTAATACCACCCTCGCACTCCACTTACTTTGTAATGATTGGGTTTTTGAAGGTATCTCTGCAGATGAAACATTTAAAGGGCATGTCTTCTTCATCGCTGCTCACCTCATAATTCTCCTCATCTGGAAAACAAGGTCATACAATTACAAAGCCATTATGATATAGTTTGAGTTCTGATGATACTTTACATTATAAGTAAATGCATGAAACTTATGGCAGACGGCGCCAAGAAACAGACACACAATCTGATCTTCTTGGTTTCCCGATAATCTGCGGCACCAGTCTTCCAGCTGCCTCTTATCCTTTCTCCATAAAAATGTTATGGTTACGTCTAAGGTAGTGACAAGAAAGACTGATATAGGACACTATAGCTATGTTATGTAACTTGTGCATATTATTGTATCCTCTTTATAGCAGTACCGGACTAAGATCAGTTACATAAGAAAAGCTTTCCTACTGTAACTTTGCTACAAAAAGCCTTTCTAGCTATAACGGTCTGCTTAGCTGCATCTTAGATATGTTTAGGGTCTCCATCTAGGTGGGAGGAAAGAAAATATCCCCCATACACCTTCATTTCTTTCCATACAATGTCCTGGAAGTGTGACAATAATATTGATGTAGACAGTGACCGTTATTGTACAAAGGGTAAAGTCACTCCATACCGTTGGCGCCATAACGTCCCTCCTCAAGCTCCCGCTCTAGCTGCCAGCCATGTTTGTAGTCAGAGCGATCATGAAGAAATTTACAGCTATCTGAAATGAAATAAGTCAAAAGTTAAAAGATACCAGAAAAGCAAGATCAACGTGAATCCTGGCAGAAAAAGCAGCATAAAAAAAAAAAAAAAAAAAAATCTAATAATAACATATAGCACTTTCATAAAAAAAATTGAACAATTGGTTGTCTTTCCGTTTAAATACTGTTATTAAATAACTTTGTAGATTTATATATATAGAGAATGTGATTGGAAAATTAATGTAACGTCACCATTTCCCACACCCTCTCCCCTCTCCAACCCCCTTATTATAGTGTTGACTGTTGAGAACTTGTTGTCAATATGATGTAATACTTGACACATTTTATTAATAAAAATGTATGGTTTAAAAAAAAAAAATCTGTTTCTAAGCTGCAATACATTGACATAGCCACTAGATGGTGCTATGTTATGACACAAAAAAAGGGAAGTACAATGGACATTTCAATTTAAAATAAAAATCGCTGTGAACTATGAAAAAAAATAAAAAAAAAAATTAAAAAAGTAATCTGTGAACAGCAAAAGGTTTGCAAAAAATCCAGTTATTTTTTATTGTTAATCAGGAGTTTTTGTTTTCACTGAGCAATGTCTTACAATAACTGTATTTTTCGGACTATAGTACGCACCCCAGATTTAGACTTCAGACAGCAAGAAAAACATATTTCCTAAAAATGAAAACTTCCCTAGGGGTGTAGAGAAGTGGAGTGGTCAATTTCTCCAATATTAATGCAGTAGGATAGATTAGGGAGGATAAAGCTTTATTTTTAGTGTTTCTCTGTAGCACAAATATACATACACAGTCACACACTACACTGTTACATACACATACACTATCACATTTTGATGTTCCTTTCAGGTGTGTGACATCAGATTGGCCTTAAAGGGGTGGTTCACCCATATTTATTATTTGCTATATCGATATTATGTTAAGAAACAATGTTTCTGTCAAATACCTTATGTTGGGAATAGTGCCTGCGAGTGGCGCTATTGCAGACCGCTGTTCCCCATTGTCTGACCTCCGGGCTCCGTGACGTCATGTCAATGTCCTGCTGACCTGAAATCACCGCGCCCAGCCGCAGTCTCCTTGAGTGATTGACTGTGGGCGGTGTTTCACCGCTCAGCACAACCCAGCGTGACTGCCCATCAGCTCCCTCACAGTAGAGCGCTGCAAGCAGAAGACACACTGAGCTGTGATGAGCGGTGAAACACCGCCCAGAGCTCAGTGAGCCAGGAAGACTGGGGCCCGGCCGCGGTGACGTCACGTGATCAGGAAGTTAGCGTGACATCACTGGATCCCCAAGGTCATGGAGCCCAGGTGTCAAGCGATGGGGAAGACCGGACTGCAATAGCGCCTCTCACAGGCCCTGCTGCCAACATAAGGTATTTGGAGAAACATAGTTTCTAAACATAATATCGATCTAGCAAATAATAAATATGGGTGAACCACTGCTTTAAATTAGTCCTTCAGCTACTGAGGACGTGTAACTTTAATGGGGTGCAGGTTCTGGTAGCTTTCACTCCTGTCTTGCACCAATCAGATAGATCAGTGTCGGCAGGAGAGAGAAATTCTGTTAGTGATCAGCGTTCCCCTGAATTTCACAGGAAGCGACCTGGGGCTAGAAGACAAACATACTGTTTGCATATTTTTTTTCTTGATAAAAATTGCGTATTATAGTCCACAAAAATAAGATATAGTTAAATTTTATGCTGAAAACAAGTGCAACCTTTACTGTATCATCAAAAGCCAGGATAAAAGGGAACCCCTAAAGTACATTAAAAGCATGTTAGTCTGCTTTTGCCTTACTGAAACAGCAGATACAGGGAGAAAATTAACTTATTCTCCCTGTACCCATACACTTACAGTTATTGTGGCGGTGCAGGGAGCGATTACAGTCACCGCTCACTACACAATAAGTGCAGCTGTGATCACTCCCCAGTACTTTGATTAATAGCTAGCTCTGAACACCGACAACGCAGAGCAGGCTGCCAATCCATTGTGTAGTGAGGGGTGACTGGAAGTGAATGGCTTATGGAGAGAATTATTCATTTTCTCCATGTATTTGCTGCACCTGTAAAGCAAAGGAAGACCAACATGATTTTAATGCTTAATGATTAACCCTATATCTGCAAGCAAAAAGAAATTCTGGACAAGAAAAAGGGAATTTTGTTACCGTAAATTCCTTTTCTTCTAGCTCCTATTGGGAGACCCAGACAATTGGGTGCATAGCTTCTGCCTCTGGAGGCCACACAAAGTATTACACTTTAAAAAGTGTAACCCCTCCCCTCTGCCTATACACCCTCCCGTGGACCACGGGCTCCTCAGTTTTGGTGCAAAAGCAGGAAGGAGAAAACGTATAAATTGGTCTAGGGTAAATTCAATCCAAAGGATGTTTGGAGAACTGAAGACCATGAACCAAAAGAACAATTCAACATC
The DNA here is from genome assembly GCF_048569485.1 of Anomaloglossus baeobatrachus. NCBI lineage: Eukaryota > Metazoa > Chordata > Amphibia > Anura > Aromobatidae > Anomaloglossus > Anomaloglossus baeobatrachus. The sequence goes on from NC_134357.1 coordinate 424,885,685, forward strand.
AACAACATGTGTACACAAAAGAACAACCAGCCCGAAGGGAACAGGGGCGGGTGCTGGGTCTCCCAATAGGAGCTAGAAGAAAAGGAATTTACGGTAAGTAAACAAAGAAGGGAATTTTGATTACTTACCGTAAATTCCTTTTCTTCTAGCTCCTATTGGGAGACCCAGACAATTGGGTGTATAGCTTCTGCCTCCGGAGGCCACACAAAGTATTACACTTTAAAAAGTGTAACCCCTCCCCTCTGCCTATACACCCTCCCGTGCATCACGGACCCATCAGTTTTGGTGCCAAAGCAGGAAGGAGGAAACTTATAAATTGGTCTAAGGTAAACTCAATCCGAAGGATGTTCGGAGAACTAAACCATGAACCAAAGAACAATGCCAACATGAACAACATGTGTACACAAAAAAACAACAGCCCGAAGGGAACAGGGGCGGGTGCTGGGTCTCCCAATAGGAGCTAGAAGAAAAGGAATTTACGGTAAGTAAACAAAATTCCCTTCTTCTTTGTCGCTCCATTGGGAGACCCAGACAATTGGGACGTCCAAAAGCAGTCCCTGGGTGGGTAAAAGAATACCTTGAATAAAAAGAGCCGTAAAACGGCCCCTTCCTACAGGTGGGCAACCGCCGCCTGAAGGACTCGCCTACCTAGGCTGGCATCTGCCGAAGCATAGGTATGCACCTGATAGTGTTTCGTGAAAGTGTGCAGACTCGACCAGGTAGCCGCCTGACACACCTGCTGAGCCGTAGCCTGGTGCCGCAATGCCCAGGACGCACCCACGGCTCTGGTAGAATGGGCTTTCAGCCCTGAAGGGACCGGAAGCCCATACGAACGGTAGGCTTCAAGAATTGGTTCCTTGATCCACCGAGCCAAGGTTGACTTGGAAGCCCGTGACCCTTTACGCTGGCCAGCGACAAGGACAAAGAGCGCATCAGAATGGCGCAGGGGCGCCGTACGAGAAATGTAGAGTCTGAGTGCTCTCACAAGATCTAACAAGTGCAAATCCTTTTCACATTGGTGAACTGGATTAGGACAAAAGGAAGGTAAGGAGATATCCTGATTGAGATGAAAAGGAGATACCACCTTAGGGAGAAAATCCGGGACCGGACGCAGAACCACCTTATCCTGGTGAAACACCAGGAAGGGGGCTTTGCATGACAGCGCTGCTAGCTCAGACACTCTCCGAAGTGATGTGACTGCCACTAGGAAGACCACCTTCTGCGAAAGACGTGAAAGAGAAACATCCCTCATCGGCTCGAAGGGTGGTTTCTGAAGAGCCGTTAGCACCCTGTTAAGATCCCAGGGTTCTAGCGGCCGCTTGTAAGGTGGGACTATGTGGCAAACCCCCTGCAGGAACGTGCGTACCTGTGGAAGCTTGGCTAGACGCTTTTGAAAAAACACGGAAAGCGCCGATACTTGTCCCTTGAGAGAGCCGAGAGACAAACCCTTGTCCATTCCGGATTGAAGGAAGGACAAAAAAGTGGGCAAAGCAAACGGCCAGGGAGTAAAACCCTGATGAGAACACCAGGATAAGAAGATCCTCCACGTCCTGTGGTAGATCTTGGCGGACGTTGGTTTCCTGGCCTGTCTCATAGTGGCAATGACCGCTTGAGATAACCCTGAAGACGCTAGGATCCAGGACTCAATGGCCACACAGTCAGGTTGAGGGCCACAGAATTCAGATGGAAAAATGGCCCTTGAGACAGCCAGTCTGGTCGGTCTGGCAGTGTCCACGGTTGACCCACCGTGAGATGCCACAGATCCGGGTACCACGACCTCCTCGGCCAGTCTGGGGCGATGAGGATGGCGCGGCGGCAGTTGGACCTGATCTTGCGTAACACTCTGGGCAGCAGTGCCAGGGGAGGAAATACATAAGGCAGTCGAAACTGCGACCAATCCTGAACTAGTGCGTCTGCCGCCAGAGCTCTGTGATCTTGAGACCGTGCCATGAATGCTGGGACCTTGTTGTTGTGCCGGGACGCCATTAGGTCGACGTCCGGCGTTCCCCAGCGGCAACAAATCTCTTGAAACACGTCCGGGTGAAGAGACCATTCCCCTGCGTCCATGCCCTGGCGACTGAGAAAGTCTGCTTCCCAGTTTTCTACGCCCGGGATGTGAACTGCGGAGATGGTGGAGGCTGTGGCTTCCACCCACATCAGAATCCGCCGAACCTCTTGAAAGGCCTGACGACTGCGTGTGCCGCCTTGGTGATTGATGTACGCCACCGCTGTGGCGTTGTCCGACTGAATTCGGATCTGCCTGCCTTCCAGCCACGGCTGGAACGCCTTTAGGGCTAGATACACTGCCCTTATCTCCAGAACATTGATCTGAAGGGAGGACTCTGGCTGAGTTCAGGTGCCCTGAGCCCTGTGGTGGAGAAAAACCGCTCCCCACCCTGACAGACTCGCGTCCGTCGTGACCACAGCCCAGGATGGGGGCAGGAAGGATTTTCCTTTCGACAGAGAAGTGGGAAGAAGCCACCACTGAAGAGACTTTGGCTGCCCGAGAAAGGGAGACGTTCCTGTCGAGGGACATCGACCTCCTGTCCCATTTGCGGAGAATGTCCCATTGGAGTGGACGCAGATGAAACTGCGCAAATGGAACTGCCTCCATTGCTGCCACCATCTTCCCTAGGAAGTGCATGAGGCAACTCAAGGGGTGTGACTGGGCTTGAAGGAGAGATTGCACCCCTGTCTGAAGTGAATGCTGTTTGTCCAGCGGGAGCTTCACTATCGCTGAGAGAGTATGAAACTCCATCCCGAGGTAAGTTAGCGATTGGGTCGGAGTCAATTGTGACTTTGGGAAATTGATGATCCACCCGAACCTCTGGAGAGTCTCCAGAGCAGTATTCAGGCTGTGTTGGCATGCTACCCGGGAGGGTGCCCTGACTAGAAGATCGTCTAAGTAAGGGATCACCGAGTGTCCCTGAGAGTGTAGAACTGCCACCACTGTTGCCATGACCTTGGTGAAGACCCGTGGGGCTGTCGCCAGGCCGAAAGGCAGAGCCACGAACTGAAGGTGTTCGTCTCCGATGGCGAAACGCAGGAAGCGCTGATGCTCTGGTGCAATCGGCACGTGGAGATAAGCATCCCTGATGTCGATTGATGCTAGAAAGTCTCCTTGGGACATCGAGGCGATGACGGAGCGGAGAGATTCCATCCGGAACCGTCTGGTTTTCACGTGTCTGTTGAGCAGTTTGAGGTCCAGAACGGGACGGAATGATCCGTCCTTTTTTGGCACCACAAACAAGTTGGAGTAAAAACCGCGACCACCTTCCTGAAGGGGAACGGAGATCACAACTCCTTCTGTCTTCAGAATGCTCACCGCCTGAAAAAGAGCATCGGCTCGCTCGGGGGGCGGAGATGTTCTGAAGAAACGAGTCGGAGGACGAGAGCTGAGCTCTATCCTGTAACCGTGAGACAAAATGTCTCTCACCCATCGGTCTTGGACATGTGGCAGCCAGGCGTCGCAAAAGTGGGAGAGCCTGCCACCGACCGAGGATGCGGTATGGGGAGGCCGAAAGTCATGAGGAGGCCGCCTTGGGGGCGGTTCCTCCGGCGGTCTTTTTAGGACGTGACTTAGACCGCCATGAATCAGAGTTCCTCTGGCCCTTCTGTGGCCTGTTGGACGTGGAGAATTGAGACCTGGCTGAGGGCCGAAAGGACCGAAACCTCGGTTGTATTTTCCGTTGCTGAGGTCTGTTTGGTTTGGACTGGGGTAAGGACGAGTCCTTTCCCTTGGATTGTTTAATGATTTCATCCAATTGCTCGCCAAACAGACGGTCGCCAGAAAATGGCAAACCGGTTAAGAACTTCTTGGAAGCAGAGTCTGCCTTCCATTCGCGTAGCCACATGGCCCTGCGGACTGCCACTGAATTGGCGGATGCTACCGCTGTACGGCTCGCCGAGTCCAGGACGGCGTTCATGGCGTAGGACGAAAAAGCCGACGCCTGAGAGGTTAAAGACACAACCTGCGGAGTAGAGGCACGTGTGACTGCATTAATCTCAGACAGACAAGCTGAGATAGCTTGGAGTGCCCATACGGCTGCGAATGCCGGAGCAAAAGACGCGCCTATGGCTTCATAGATGGATTTCATCAGGAGCTCTATTTGCCTGTCAGTGGCATCCTTGAGCGATGAACCATCTGCCACTGCTACTATGGATCTAGCCGCCAGTCTAGAGACTGGAGGATCCACCTTGGGACATTGAGCCCAACCCTTAACTACGTCAGTGGGGAAGGGGTAACGTGTGTCATTAAGGCGCTTAGTAAAGCGCTTGTCCGGAAAGAAGGGAATTTTGTTACTTACCGTAAATTCCTTTTCTTCTAGCTCCAATTGGGAGACCCAGACGATTGGGTGTATAGCTACTGCCTCCGGAGGCCACACAAAGTATTACACTAAAAAGTGTAAGGCCCCTCCCCTTCTGGCTATACACCCCCCGTGGGATCACGGGCTGCTTCAGGTTTAGTGCAAAAGCAAGAAGGAGGAAAGCCAATAACTGGTTAAACAAATTCAATCCGAAGGAACATCGGAGAACTGAAACCATTCAACATGAACAACATGTGTACCCGAACAACCAAAAATCCCGAAGGAACAGGGGCGGGTGCTGGGTCTCCCAATTGGAGCTAGAAGAAAAGGAATTTACGGTAAGTAACAAAATTCCCTTCTTCTTCGGCGCTCCATTGGGAGACCCAGACGATTGGGACGTCCAAAAGCAGTCCCTGGGTGGGTAAATTAATACCTCAAGTTTGGACTGTAAAAACAGCCCTTCCCTACATGGAGGCAACCGCCGCCTGCAGGACTCTTCTACTTAGGCTGGCATCCGCCTAAGCGTAGGCATGCACCTGATAACGCTTGGTGAAGGCGTGCAGACTCGCCCAGGTAGCCGCCTGGCACACCTGCTGAGCCGTAGCCTGGTGCCGTAATGCCCAGGACGCACCCACGGCTCTGGTAGAATGGGCCTTCAGCCCTTATGGAACCGGAAGCCCAGCAGAACGGTAGGCTTCAAGGATTGGTTCCTTGATCCATCGAGCCAGGGTGGATTTGGCAGCCTGCGACCCCTTGCGCTGACCAGTGACAAGGACAAAGAGTGCATCCGATCGGCGCAGGGGCGTCGTGCGGGAAATGTAGATTCTGAGTGCTCTTCACCAGATCCAACAATGCAAATCCATTTCATATCGATGAAATGGATAAGAACAAAAGGAAGGTAAGGAGATATCCTGATTGTGATGAAAAGGGGATACCACCTTAGGGAGAAACTCCGGAATCGGGCGCAGCACTACCTTGTCTTGGTGAAGCACCAGGAAGGGAGCTTTGGATGACCGCGCTGCTAGCTCGGACACTCTCCGAAGAGACGTGACCGCTACCAGAAAGGCCACTTTCTGTGAAAGTGGAGAAAGTGAAACATCCCTCAGAGGCCCGAAGGGCGGCTTCTGGAGAGCAATTAGTACCCTGTTCAGATCCCATGGGTCTAACGGCCTCAGTACGGAGGGACAATGTGACAAACCCCCTGCAGGAACGTGCGTACCTGAGGAAGTCGTGCTAGGCGCTTCTGAAAGAATACAGACAGCGCTGGAACTTGTCCTTTAAGGGAGCCGAGCAACAAACCTGTTTCCCAACCCGATTGCAGGAAGGAAAGAAAAGTAGGCAATGCAAATGGCCAGGGAGACACTCCCTGAGCAGAGCCCTAAGGTAAGAATATCTTCCACGTCCAGTGGTAGATCTTGGCAGACTTCGGCTTCCTAGCCCGTCACATGGTGGCAAGGACGTCATGAGATAATCCTGAAGACGCTAGGATCCAGGACTCAATGGCCACCCAGTCAGGTTCAGGGCCGTAGGATTCAGATAGAAAACGGCCCTTGGGACAGTAAGTTTGGCCGGTCTGGTAGTGCCCACGGCTGGCCGACTGTGAGATGCCACAGATCCGGGTACCACGACCTCCTCTGCCAGTCTGGGGCGACGAGGATGGCGCGGCGGCAATCGGAGCTGATCTTGCGTAGCACTCTGGGCAACAGGGCCAGAGGGGGAAACACATAGGGTAGCTGGAACTGCGACCCATCCTGAACTAAGGCGCCTGCCGCCAGAGCTCGTTGATCGTAAGACCACACTATGAAACTCGTGACCTTGGTGTTGTGCCTAGACGCCATTAGGTCGACGTCCGGCCTCCCCCGAAGGCCCCAGATTTCCTGAAACCCGTCCGGGTGCAGAGACCATTCCCCTGCGTCCATACCCTGGCGACTGAGGAAGTCTGCTTCCCAGTTTTCTACGCCCGGGATGTGAACTGCGGATATGGTGGATGCTCTGTCTTCCACCCACATCAGAGTCCGCCGGACTTCTTGGGAGGCTTGCCGACTGCGTATTCTGCCTTGGTGGTTGATGTATGCTACCGCTGTGGAGTTGTCCGACTGAACTCGGATCTGTTTGCATTCCAGCCGCTGCTGGAAGGCTTGCAGGGCAAGATACACTGCTTAGATTTCCAGAACATTGATCTGAAGGGTGGACTCCTGCTGAGTCCACGTACCCTGAGCCCTGTGGTGGAGAAAGACTATTCTCCACCCTGACAGACTCACGTCTGTCGTGACCACCGTCCAGGATGGGGGTAGGAAGGACCTTCCTTTTGACAATGAGGTGGGAAGAAGTCACCACTGAAGAGAGTCCTTGACTGTCTGAGAAAGGGAGACGTTACTGTCTAGGGACGTCGACTTCCCATCGCTTTGGCGGAGAATGTCCCATTGAAGTGGACGCAGATGAAACTGCGGGAAAGGGACTGCCTCCATTGCTGCTACCATCTTCGCTAGGAAGTGCATGAGGCGTCTTAAGGGGTGTGACTGGCCTTGAAGGAGAGACTGCACCCCCGTCTGTAGTGAACGCTGTTTGTCCAGCGGAAGCTTCACTATCGCTGAGAGAGTATAGAACTCTATGCCAAGATATGTCAGTGATTGGGTCGGTGTCAGATTTAACTTTGAAAAGTTGATGATCCACCCGAAACTCTGGAGAGTCTCCAGCGCAACGTTCAGGCTGCGTTGGCATGCCTCTTGAGAGGGTGCGTTGACAAGTAGATCGTCCAAGTAAGGGATCACAGAGTGACCCTGAGAGTGCAGGACTGCTACCACTGCAGCCATGACCTTGGTGAAAACCCGTGGGGCTGTCGCCAGACCTAAGGGCAGGTCTACGAACTGAAGATGCTCGTTTTCTATAACGAATCGCAGCAAACGCTGGTGCTCTGGAGCAATCGGCACGTGGAGATAAGCATCCTGATGTCTCTTGATGCTAGGAAATCTCCTTGAGACCTTGAGGCAATGACGGAGCGGAGGGATTCCATCCGGAACCGCCTGGTTTACACTGCTTTTTGAGCAGTTTTAGGTCTAGAACGGAACGGAAGAGCCGTCCTTTTTTGGCACCACAACCAGATTGGAGTAAAAACCGTGATCTTGTTCCTGAAGAGGAACAGGGATTATCACTCCTTCTGCCTGCAGAAGAGCATCGGCTCGGTCGAGAGGTGGGGAAGTTCTGAAGAATCGAGCCGGAGGACGAGAACAAAACTCTATCCTGTACACGTGAGACAAAATGTGTCTCACCCACCGGTCTTTGACCTGTGGCAGCTAAATGCCGCCAAAGCGGGAGAGTCTGCCACCGACCGCGGATGCGGAGAGAGAGAGAGAGAGGGCTGAAAGTCATGAGGAAACCGCCTTGGTAGCGGTTCCTCCGGCTGCCTTCTTTGGTCGTGATTGAGCCCGCCAGGAGTCTGAGCCCCTCTGAGCCTTTTGAGTCCTTTTGGACTAGGAAAATTGGGACCAGCCCGAGCCTGGAAAGGACCGAAACGTCGACTGTCCTTCCTTGGGTTTTGTTTGATCTGGGCTGGTGTAAGGAAGAATCCTTACCCTTGGCCTGTTTAATGATTTCATCCAATCGCTCAGCCAACAGTCTGTCACCAGATAATGGCAAACTGGTTAAGCCCTTTTTGGAAGCAGGAGCTGCCTTCCATTCCCTTAACCCCAAGGGTCTGCGCAAAACCACGGAGTTGGCGTATGCCACCGGCGTACGGCTCGTAGAGTCCAGGACAGCATGAATAGCGTAAGTCGCAATGCATGCGAGGTTAAGGACGTCACCTGCGGCACAGATGTACGTGTGACAGTGTCTATCTGCGCAAGACCAGCTGAAATAGCTTGGAGTGCCCATACGGCTGCGAATGCCGGAGCAAACGACACGCCGATAGCTTCACAGACAGATTTCAACCAGAGGTCCATCTGTCTGTCAATGGCATCTTTAAGTGAAGTCCCATCTTCCACTGCAACTATGGAGGATGGCGCGGCGGAGAAAAGCTTGTCTGGATAAGCGTAGCGTTTCTGGACTGCTCCTCTGAGTCAGAGAGGCCCAAAAAGTACTGAATTTACGCTTGGGATACCTGAAATGGAATTTCTCCTGCTGAAGCTGCCTCCTCCACTGGAGGGGCTGAGGGAGAAATATCCACCAGTGTATTGATGGGCGCTATGAGATCATTCACCATGGCGTCCCATTAGGAGCATCCAGAATGAAAGCGGTCTCAGGATCAGAAACCTGACCAGCTACCTCATCATACAGAGAATCCTCTCGCTGAGACCCTGACCAGTGTGTGAAGTCGAGGGTCTCTCCCAGCGAGCTCGCTTAGGCTGTCTGGGACTGTCGTCCGTGTCAGAGCCTTCAGTCTGGGATGTATGGGACCCCCTTGGAGCACGGATTAGTTCCAACTGAGGGAGACCGGGGAGCCTTGATTCAACAATGCCCTTGGTCTGAGTCACCGCCTTGGACTGCAAAGTTGCTAGAATTTTGTTCATAGTCCAAGACATTTTATCAGCAAAAAAACTGCAAACTCTGTCCTCTGGACAGTTTCACAGGTGGCCCTCTCTGGGCCACCACTAGCAGAGACTCTACCCATTAGGGGTTAGTGGAACCTGCCGGTAAAACAGCCTCACGTGCGGTACAGACAGCATAGAAAACCTGTGCCTTGGCCCCCTTGCTCTATGCTGACGACATGCTGTTGTCTCCTCAGAGCTATCTAGGGGTATACCGCCAAGAAGCGACCGTACAGCCACAAGTCTGAGCCGCGCCGCAGCCTCCAGCGCGGCAGTTTCCCACAGATAAACTCACTCAGCTAAGCTGCAGTGAGTATAGTCCAAGCGCGCAGCGCTGTTGTCCTCGGCGCACTAACACGCCCAGCAATGCTGGCGTGTGTCTGTGTATGGTCTTGCAAATATAAGTACAAGGATAAAGTACACAAAAAAACACTGTGGCAATAGTGGGGTCAGCACCAAGGTGCTGCTTACCGCCCGCATAAGCGGGTAAGTGGTCGCCAGAATCCCTTTGCTGGGTCTCCCAGAGCCTGTGTCCGTTCTCCAGCTTAGATTGCCTGCAGGAATGGCTGCCGGCGTCCTGTGAAGAGGGGAGGGCCGTGGGCGTGCCCCAGACAAGAGCGGGAAACTGGCGTCCCCCTGTGCCCAGTGAGAGGGCTGGAGTATGTAAATAAGACTCCAGCCCTCGGCGCTGATCATTGTACAGCGTCTCGCCCCTTCCCTGACTGGCAGGGTTGGGGGCGGGAACGAAACGTAACTAGGCCGCAAAAGCCGGGGACTAGATTTATAAGCGCTGCCGTCGTAAAAGCGCGGCAGCGCGAAAGTCCCCGGCGCACCACAAGTCTCAGCCGCGCCGCAGCTCCAGCAGCGGCTGGCGCGGTAGTTCCCGACACATAAACTCACTCAGCTAAGCTGCAGTGAGTAAAGCCCAAGCGCGCAGCGCTACTGTCCCCGGCGCACTAACACACCCAGCAACGCTGGAGTGTGTCTGTGCATAGACTGTACGGGGACACAGAGTACCTTAACGTTGCAGGGCCTGTCCCTGACGATACCCAGCTCCGTATCCAGCAGGATCTCCGGGTCTGTGGATGGAGCCCGGCCTCAGAGCCTGGAGGCCGGTAAGATCCCACTTCACCAGAGCCCTTCAGGGGGATGGGGAAGGAAAACAGCATGTGGGCTCCAGCCTCCGTACCCGCAATGGGTACCTCAACCTTAACAAACACCCGACAAAAGTGGGGTGAGAAGGGAGCATGCTGGGGGCCCTAGTATGGGCCCTCTTTTCTTCCATCCGACATAGTCAGCAGCTGCTGCTGACTAAAACAGTGGAGCTATGCGTGGATGTCTGACCTCCTTCGCACAAAGCATAAAACTGAAGCAGCCCGTGATCCCACGGGGGGTGTATAGGCAGAAGGGGAGGGGCCTTACACTTTTTAGTGTAATACTTTGTGTGGCCTCCGGAGGCAGTAGCTATACACCCAATCGTCTGGGTCTCCCAATGGAGCGCCGAAGAAAGCTCGGTGTTTCTGGACTGTATCTCTGAAGTTGGAGTGATCGAAAAACGCACTCCGTGTACGTTTGGGAAAACGAAATTGGAATTTCTCCTGCTGAGAAGCTGACTCCTCAATCGGAGGAGCTGGAGGAGAAAGTTCTAGCACCTGGTTGATGGATGCTATAAGGTAATTTACTATGGCGTCCCCTTCAGGTGTATCAAGATTGAGAGCAGCGTCAGGTTCAGAGCCCTGATCTGCCACATCCGCTTCATCCTCCAGAGAGTCCTCATGCTGAGACCCTGAGCAGTGTGATGAAGTCGAGGGAAGCTCCCAGCGAGCCCGCTTAGCCGGTCTGGGACTGCGGTCCGTGTCGGAGCCCTCACCGTGGGACCTAGGAGTCACCCCAGGAGCACTTTGCTGCTCCGACCGAGGGGGGCCTGGGGGCAATGATTCAACAGTGCCCGGGGCCTGTGTTACCGGTCTGTGCTGCAAAGCTTCAAGTATCTTAGCAGACCATCTATCCATAGACTGAGCCATGGATTGAGAAAGTGACTCAGAAAGTTTCTCAGCCAACACTGCAAACTCTGTCCCTGCCACCTGGACAGTGGTAGCCAGTGGTTCTACCTGGGCCGAGGGTCCCACCAGTGGCTGAGGCTCCGGCTGAGTGAGTGTCACAGGAGCCGAGCATTGCACACAATGAGGGTAGGTGGAACCTGCAGGTAACATAGCCGCACAAGAGGTACAGGTTGCAAAATAAGCCTGTGCCTTGGCACCCTTGCTTTTTGCGAACGACATGCTGTTGTCTCCTACTTAGAGCAAAGAGTGAGGGTATATAGCCAAAAGCAATTAATGCGGCCGAACAGAGTAAATGTATACAATATAAGGATATATATATACACTTCGGCACCCAGGGGGGCCAGCACCTAGTAACAGGTGCGGCTTACCGACCGCCCTCAGCGGTGTGTGTCCACCAGATGCCCTGCCTGGGCCTCCCAGAGCTGTGGAGCTCGGTCCTGAAGTTCTCCACCTGCAGAAGTGCTGATAGCAATGGCTGCCGGCGTTCTGAGAGGAGGAGGGGGCCGTGGGCGTGCCTCAGAAAGTGCGGGAATTTGGTGCCCCGCAGTGCTCAGTGAGGGGGGAGGAGGATACCCAAGTATGCTCCGGCCCTCACCGCTGACGTCCCGTACAGTGTCCCGCCCTTACCCCTGACTGGCAGGCCCGGGGGCGGGAGTATGCGGTACTAGGCCGCAAAAGCCGGGGACTGAAGTTAGTAACGTGGCCGGGAAACAAGCGCGGTCGGCGCGGTAGTCCCGGTCACAAAAAACACCCAGCAGCTGCTGCAGCGTCCGTTACATAGGCGCTCTATGCGCCGTCCCCAAGGGGACACAGAGTACCTCAGAGTAGCAGGGCCCTGTCCCTGATGATACCCGGCTCCTGTCCGTCAGATTCCCCCAGGGGCTGCGGAGGGAGCCCGGTCCCAGTGTATGGTGACCGGTTAGGATCCCACTTCACCCAGAGCCCCTAAGGGATGGGGAAGGATAACGGCATGTGGCTCCAGCCTGTGTACCCGCAATGGGTACCTCGACCTTAACAGCACCGCCGACCAGACTGGGGTGAGAAGGGAGCATGCCGGGAGCCCTGTTAGGGCCCTCTTTTCTTCCATCCGACAAAGTCAGCAGCTGCTGCTGACTAAAATGTGGAGCTTGCGTGAATGTGTCTGCCTCCTTCAACACAAAGCAAAAAACTGATGGGTCCGTGATGCACGGGAGGGTGTATAGGCAGAGGGGAGGGGTTACACTTTTTAAAGTGTAATACTTTGTGTGGCCTCCGGAGGCAGAAGCTATACACCCAATTGTCTGGGTCTCCCAATGGAGCGACAAAGAAATTCCCTTTTTCTTTGTCGCTCCATTGGGAGACCCAGACAATTGGGACGTCCAAGAGCAGTCCCTGGGTGGGTAAAAGAATACCTCAATAAAAAGAGCCGAAAACGGCCCCCTCTTACAGGTGGGCAACCGCCGCCTGAAGGACTCGCCTACCTAGACTGGCGTCTGCCGAAGCATAGGTATGCACTTGATAGTGCTTCGTGAAAGTGTGCAGACTAGACCACGTAGCTGCCTGACACACCTGCTGAGCCGTCGCCCGGTGCCGCAATGCCCAGGACGCACCTACGGCTCTAGTAGAATGGGCTTTCAGCCCTGAAGGGAGCGGAAGCCCAGAAGAACGGTAGGCCTCGAGAATCGGTTCCTTGATCCACCGAGCCAAGGTTGACTTGGAGGCCTGAGAGCCCTTACGCTGGCCAGCGACAAGGACAAAGAGCGCATCTGAACGGCGCAGGGGCGCCGTGCGAGACACGTAGAACCGGAGTGCTCTCACTAGATCCAAAGAGTGCAAATCCTTTTCACACTGGTGAATTGGATTAGGGCAAAAGGAAGGCAAGGAGATATCCTGATTTAGATGAAAAGGGGATACCACCTTAGGGAGAAATTCCGGGACAGGACGCAGAACCACATTATCCTGGTGAAAAACCAGGAAGGGGGCTTTGCATGACAGCGCTGCAAGCTCAGACACTCTCCGAAGTGATGTGACTGCCACCAGGAAGGCCACCTTCTGCGAAAGACGGGAGAGAGAGACATCCCACAGCGGCTCAAAAGGCGGCTTTTGAAGAGCCGTCAGAACCCTGTTAAGATCCCAAGGTTCCAACGGACGTTTGTAAGGTGGGACCATGTGGCAGACCCCCTGCAGGAACGTGCGGACCTGCGGAAGCCTGGCTAGACGCTTTTGAAAAAACACGAAGAGCGCCGATACTTGGCCCTTGAGAGAGCCGAGGGACAAACCCTTGTCCATTCCAGATTGTAGGAATGAAAGGAATGTGGGTAAGGCAAACAGCCATGGAGGAAAACCGTTATCAGCGCACCAGGATAGGAAGACTTGCCAAGACCTGTAATAGATCTTGGCGGACGTTGGCTTCCTGGCTTGTCTCATGGTGGCAATGACATCCTGAGATAACCCTGAAGACGCTAGGAGCCAGGACTCAATGGCCACACAGTCAGGTTGAGGGCCACAGAATTCAGATGGAAAAACGGGCCTTGTGACAGCAAGTCTGGGCGGTCTGGAAGTGCCCACGGTTGACCCACCGTGAGATGCCACAGATCCGGATACCACGACCGCCTCGGCCAGTCTGGAGCGACGAGAATGGCGCGACGGCAGTCGGACCTGATCTTGCGTAGTACCCTGGGCAGCATCGCCAGAGGGGGAAACACATAAGGCAGTCGAAACTGCGACCAATCCTGGACTAAAGCGTCCGCTGCCAGAGCTCTGTGATCCTGAGACCGTGCCATGAAGGCCGAGACCTTGTTGTTGTGTCGTGACGCCATGAGATCGACGTCCGGCGTTCCCCAGCGGCGACAGATCTCTCGAAACACGTCTGGGTGTAGAGACCATTCCCCCGCGTCCATGCCCTGACGACTGAGAAAATCTGCTTCCCAGTTTTCTACGCCCGGGATGTGAACTGCGGAGATGGTGGAGCCTGTGGCTTCCACCCACTGCAGAATCCGCCGGACTTCCTGGAAGGCTTGACGACTGCGAGTGCCGCCTTGGTGGTTGATGTAGGCGACGGCAGTGGCGTTGTCCGACTGGATTCGGATCTGCCTGCCCTCCAGCCACCGATGCAAAGCCAATAGGGCTAGATATACTGCCCTTATCTCCAGGATATTGATCTGAAGGGACGATTCTATCGGAGTCCAGGTTCCTTGAGCCCTGTGGTGGAGAAAAACCGCTCCCCAACCTGACAGGCTCGCGTCCGTGGTGACCACGGCCCAGGTTGGAGGTAGAAAGGATTTTCCCCGAGACAGAGATGTGGGTAGGAGCCACCACTGAAGTGATGTTTTGGTTGCAAGGGAAAGAGAGATGTCCTTGTCGAGGGAAGCCGCACTCTTGTCCCATTTGCGAAGAATGTCCCTTTCTAGTGGTCGTAGATGGAATTGCGCGAACGACACTGCCTCCATAGATGCAACCATCTTCACCAGGAAGTGCATGAGGCGCCTTAAGGGGTGTGACTGACTCCGAAGAAGTGATTGCACCCCCGCCTGCAGAGAAAGCTGTCTGTCCCGCGGTAGCTTGACTAACGCTGGCTGGGTATGAAACTCCATCCCGAGGTAAGTCAGTGATTGGGTCGGTGTCAACTTGGATTTCGGGAAATTGATGATCCACCCGAACTGCTGGAGAGTCGCCAGAGTGACGGTAAGGCTTTGTTGACACGCCACCCAAGAAGGGGCCCTGACTAGGAGATCGTCTAGGTAGGGGATCACCGAGGGGCCCTGAGAGTGCAGGACCGCCACGACGGATGCCATGACTTTGGTGAAAACCCGTGGGGCTGTCGCCAGGCCGAAAGGCAATGCCACGAACTGGAGGTGTTCGTCCCCGATGGCGAAACGCAGGAAACGTTGATGTTCGGGTGCGATCGGCACATGGAGATAAGCATCCTTGATGTCGATCGATGCTAGGAAGTCTCCTTGTGACATCGAGGCGATGACCGAGCGGAGAGATTCCATCCGAAACCGTCTGGTTCTCACATGTCTGTTGAGTAACTTGAGGTCCAGAACGGGACGGAATGATCCGTCCTTTTTTGGCACCACGAACAAGTTGGAGTAAAATCCGCGACCACGTTCCTGAAGGGGAACGGGAATCACAACTCCTTCGATCTTTAGAGCGTCCACTGCCTGAAAAAGTGCGTCGGCCTGTGCGGGGGGTGGGGAGGTTCTGAAGAAACGAGCCGTAGGTCGGGAGCTGAACTCTATCCTGTAACCATGAGACAAAATGTCTCTCACCCATCGGTCTTGAACGTGTGGCCACTAGGCGTCGCCAAAGCGGGAGAGCCTGCCACCGACCGAGGATGTGGCTAGGTGAGGCCGAGAGTCATGAGGAGGCAGTCTTGGAGGCAGTGCCTCCTGCGGCCTTTTGGGGGCGTGACTTGGACCGCCACGCATAGGAGTTCCTCTGGCCTTTCTCCGGCCGGTTGGACGAAGAGGATTGGGGGTTGGCGGAGGGACGAAAGGACCGAAACCTCGATTGGATTTTTCTCTGCTGAGGTCTCTAAAGCCTGCTTTACACTGTACGACCGATTGTGCGATTTCACAATCGATCGTACCCGCCCCCGTCCTTTTTGCGTCACGGGCAAATCGCTGCCCGTGTCGCACAAAGGTAGTAACCCCCGTCACACATACTTACCTCTCGTGCGACCTCGCTGTGGGCGGCGAACGTCCACTTCCTGGAGTGGGAGGGACGTTCGGCGTCACAGCGACGTCACACGGCCGCCGGCCAATAGAAGCGGAGGGGCGGAGATGAGCAGGATGTAAACATCCCGCCCACCTCCTTCCTTCCACATAGAGACGGCGGCGGCCGCGGGAGGCAGGTGAGCTGCTCATCGTTCCCGTGGTGTCACACGGAGCGACGTGTGCTACCACGGAAACGATGGTCAACTAAAGTAACCGATATTATGGAACCTAACGAGCAGTACCCGACTCACGATTTGTGAGCGATACTGCGTCGCTAGGAGGTGTCACACAGGCCGGCATCGCCAGCGATGCCGGATGTGCGTCATAAAAACCATGACCCCGACGATCTATCGCACGATAGATTGCCTGGTGTAAAGCAGCCTTTAGGTTTGGATTGGGGTAAGGAGGAGTCCTTTCCCGAGGATTCCTTAATAATCTCATCCAATCGTTCGCCAAATAAACGGTCGCCAGAAAAAGGCAAACCAGTTAAGAACCTTTTGGAAGCAGAGTCTGCTTTCCATTTGCGCAGCCACATGGCCCTGCGGACTGCCACGGAGTTAGCAGATGCTACAGCCGTATGGCTAGTCGAGTCCAGGACGGCGTTCATGGCGTAGGACGAAAAAGCTGATGCCTGAGAGGTCAAGGAAGAAACATGCGGAGCAGAATTCCGTGTGACACCATTAATCTCAGTCAGACAAGCCGAGATTGCTTGGAGAGCCCACACAGCCGCAAATGCCGGGGCGAAAGACGCGCCCGTGGCCTCATAGATGGACTTCACCAAGAGCTCTGTCTGTCAGTGGCATCCTTCAGGGATGAGTCATCGGCAACAGACACAACGGACCTAGCAGTCAATCTAGAGACTGGAGGATCCACCTTGGGAGAGTGTGCCCAGCCCTTAACGACTTCAGGTGGAAAGGGATAACGCGTGTCAGTGTGCCGTTTAGCAAAGCGCTTGTCCGGGACCACTCTGGGCTTCTGGACAGCGTCCCTGAAGTTAGAGTGATTAAAAAACGTATTGCGCGTACGTTTGGGGAAACGAAATTGGTGTTTCTCCTGCTGAGAAGCCGACTCTTCTACAGGAGGAGGCGGGGGTGAGAGATCCAACACCTGGTTGATGGACGAGATAAGATCATTAACTAAGGCGTCCCCCTCAAGGTTAAGGGCGAAGTCAGGGTCAGAGCCCTGAGCTCCCACGTCCGCCTAGTCTTCCTGAGAGTCCTCAAGCTGAGATCCAGAGCAGCGTGAGGAGGCCGGGGAAGAGTCCCAGCGAGGCCGCTTAGCCGGTCTGGGACTGCGGTCCGGGCAGGAGTCCTCCGCCTGGGACCTAGGGGCCAACCTGGGAGCGCGCTGCGGCGCGGACCGAGAAGGGCCTGGAGGAGACAAGCTAACAGGGGCCGGAGCCTGTGACGGGCCCGGTCTGGACTGCAATGCCTCAAGGAGCTTAGATGACCATTTGTCCATAGACTGTGCAATGGATTGAGAAAGTGACTGAGAGAGTTTCTCAGCGAAAGAGGCCAACGCCGGTGACTCTGTCCCTGCAGCCTGCTCAGGGGGAGCAGGGGGATCTACATGAGCCGAGGGGCCCACAAGTGCCCTAGGCTCCGGCTGAGCAAGCGTGGCAGGAGTCGAGCATTGATCACAGTGAGGGTAGGTGGACCCCGCAGGCAACATAGCCCCACAAGAGGTACAGGCTGCGAAAAAAATCTGTGCCTTAGTAGCTTTGCTCCTTGTGGACGACATGCTGTTGTCTCTTAGGAGAGTGACCACTGAGAGTATATGGGAAAAGGGTATACAGCCTGTCCGAACAGATATATATATATATATATATCTACTCCGGCACCCCAGGGGGACCAGCACCGGGTGACCGGTGTGGCCTACCGACCGCTAACAAGCGGAGTGTGTCCTCCAGATTCCCTGTCTTGGATCCCCCGGAGCTGCAGAGCTTTGTCACTGAGAAGCATCCACCGGCAGAATGCCAAAAATGGCCGCCGGAGCCCTCAGGGGAGGAGTGGGGCCGAGGGCGGCGCCAGCAAAGAGCGGGAATCTGGGGTCCCCACAGTGGTCAATGAGGGGGGAGGGAGACATGCAAGATGCTCCAGCCCTCACATCCGACGTCATGTCGGTAATCCCGCCCTTCCCCCTGACAGGCAGGCCCGGGGGCGGGATTTTTCGCAACTAGGCCACGGCGAAGCCGGGGACTAAATTTGAGACCGCGCCCGACAAGCAGGCACGGTCGGCGCGGAAGTCCGCCGAAAAGACAACGGATTGAACTACCGCGGCTTCCGGGAAGAAGGTGCGACCCTCCCTGTACAGTCCCCCCATGGGGACACAGAGTACCTTCACGTTGCAGGGCCCGCTCCCTGGGGTTGAAGAGGCTTCGGTCCGGCAGGTTCCACCAGGGGCTGCGGATGGAGCACGGTCCCAGCAAATGGATGACCACTCAGGATCCCACTTCTCCCAGAGCCGCATAAGGGATGGTGAAGGAGACGGCATGTGGCTCCAGCCTCCGTACCCGCAATGGGTACCTCAACCTTAACAGCACCGCCGACATAGTGGGGTGAGAAGGGAACATGCTGGGGGCCCCATCGGGGTCCTCTTTTCTTCCATCCGACATAACTATGTATGAGAATGCATGAGTGGATGTGTGCCTCCTTCCACACAAAGCATAAAACTGAGGAGCCCGTGGTCCACGGGAGGGTGTATAGGCAGAGGGGAGGGGTTACACTTTTTAAAGTGTAATACTTTGTGTGGCCTCCAGAGGCAGAAGCTATACACCCAATTGTCTGGGTCTCCCAATTGTCTGGGTCTCCCAATTGTCTGGGTCTCCCAATGGAGCGACAAAGAAAGGTTCTCTTTAAACATTATATTTATCGAATACAGAAAGTGTAGAAATATTCACAATTTTCTTGTCAGCCTCTTCTAAAATTAGTTGTCACTATTCCATATTTTTTATCTTCTTCGGCGCTCTATTGGGAGACCCAGACGATTGGGTGTATAGCACTGCCTCCGGAGGCCACACAAAGCAATTACACTTAAAAGTGTAAGGCCCCTCCCCTTCTGGCTATACACCCCCAGTGGGATCACTGGCTCACCAGTTTTCTGCTTTGTGCGAAGGAGGTCAGACATCCACGCATAGCTCCACTGTTTGTAGTCAGCAGTAGCTGCTGGCTCTATCGGATGGAAGAAAAGAGGGCCCATATAGGGCCCCCAGCATGCTCCCTTCTCACCCGCGGTTGGTGCTTGTAAGGTTGAGGTACCTATTGCTGGTACGGAGGCTGGAGCCCACATGCTGTTTTCCTTCCACATCCCCTTAGGGCTCTGTGGAAGTGGGATCTTGCCGGCCCCCAAGCCCTGGGGCCGGGCTCCATCCACAGACCCATAGAACCTGTTGGATTTGGAGCGGGAGTGCCGTTCAGGGACAAGGCCCTGCAACTTTCAGGTACTCTGTGTCCCCGGCAGGCACGGACACTCTCAGGGCCTGCTGAGCGTTGTAGTGCGCCGGGGACAGTGGCGCTGTACGCTGGGGGTTAGGTCACTGCAGCTTTGCTGAGTGACGTTGTGTATTGGGAACTACTGCGCCGACCGCTCCTGGAGCGGCGGCGCAGCTGCGACTTATGGTGCGCCGGGGGCTTTGCGCCGACCGCGCTTTTACGGCGGCGGCGCTTCTAACTTTAGCCCCCGGCTTCTGCGGCCTAGCGCCGCTTCGTTCCCGCCCCCACCCTGTCAATCAGGGTAGGGGAGAGACGCTGCTCAATAGGCAGCGCCGAGGGCTGGAGCTTTATTTACATGCTCCAGCCCTCTCACTAGGCACAAGGGGAAGCAGACTTCCCGCTCTTCGTCGGTGTACGCCCAGTGCCCGCCCCCCCTCTCCACAAGGACGCCGGCAGCCATTATACATGCGTTCTGGCTGGGGAAAGGCAGCAGGCTCTGGGAGACCCAGACTAGAGGGATTTCTGGACCACACACCCGCTCCTAAGCGGGCGGTAAGCTGCACAGTAGTGCTGGCCCCACTAGTGCCTCAGTGATATATAGTGTACTTTTGTCTTGGTACCATTATATATATATATATATATATATATTATATATATATATATATATATATAGTTGCACTGTAGGTCGCTTCTTGGCTGGACACCCTGTACTGCTCTGAGGAGGCAGCAACATGTCATCCGCAAAACGCAAGGCTGCCAAGGCACGGGCTGTGTGCACTGTTTGTACTGCATGTGGGGCTGATCTACCGGCAGGCTCCAATGATTCACATTGTGTGCAATGTTCAGTCCCAGTGGCACTTCGTCAGCCAGAGCCTATTGTGGTGGTAGCCCAGGCAGCGACGCCTGTGAACCCTGCCCCGGTGACGGGGACAGACTTTGCAGTGTTTGCTGATAAAATGTCTGAGGCTATGACAAAAATCCTGGAGACCTTGCAGGCCAGGCCAGTTACTCAGACCATGGACACTGCTGTGGCTATGCTCTCTGGTCCCCCTCAGTTGGAACTAATCCGTACTTCAAGGGGGTCTCAAGCATCACAAGCTGAAGTCTCTGACTCAGATGACAGTCCCAGGCAGCCTAAGCGAGCTCGCTGGGAAAGACCCTCCACGTCATCACACTGCTCAGGGTCTCAGCGAGAAGAATCTCTCTGTGATGAGACTGAAGAAGGTGATCAGGATTCTAATCCTGAGGCCCCTCTCAATCTGGATGCCCCTGAGGGTGACGCCATGGTTAATGACCTTATATCGGCAATTAATAGACTGTTGGATATTTCTCCCCCAGCTCCTTCAGCAGAGGAGGCAGCTGCACAGCAGGAGAAGTTCCATTTCCTGTATCCCAAGCGTAAATTAAGTGCTTTTTTAGACCACTCTGACTTCAGAGAATCAATCCAGAAGCACGACGCTCATCCAGACAAGCGTTTCTCTAAACGTTCTAAGGATACCTGTTATCCTTTTCCCTCTGAAGTAGCCAAACGCTGGACCCAGTGCCCAAAGGTGGATCCCCCAATTTCCAAGCTTGCGGCTAGATCTATAGTCGCAGTAGAGGATGGCGCTTCACTTAAAGATGCCAACGACAGACAGATGGACCTTTGGTTGAAATCTGTCTATGAAGCTATCGGCGCGTCGTTTGCTCCAGCATTCGCGGCCGTGTGGGCACTCCAAGCTATTTCAGCTGGTTTAGCACAGGTGGATGCTATCATACATCCAGCAGTGCCACAGGTGGCGTCCCTAACTTCGCAAATGTCTGCGTTTGCGACCTATGCTATCAATGCTGTCCTAGAATCTACGAGCCGTACCTCTATGGCGGCCGCCAATTCTGTGGTTTTGCGCAGAGCCTTATGGTTAAAGGACTGGAAAGCAGATGCTGGTTCCAAAAAATGCTTAACCAGCTTGCCACTATCTAGAGACAGACTGTTTGGTGAGCCATTGGCTGAAATCATAAAACAGTCCAAGGGTAAGGACTCTTCCTTGCCACAGCCCAGAGCAAGTAAACCTCAACAGAAAAAGTGGCAGTCGAGGTTTCGGTCCTTTCGAGGCTCGGGCAAGCCCCAATTCTCCTCGTCCAAAGGGACTCAAAAAGGACAAGGGAGCTCAGATTCCTGGCGGGCTCACTCACGCCCCAGGAAAGCAAATGGAGGAACCGCTTCCAAGGCGGCTACCTCATGACTTTCGGCCTCCTCCCTCCGCATCCTCGGTCGGTGGCAGGCTCTCCCGCTTTTGCGACATTTGGCTGTCACAGGTCAAAGACCGGTGGGTAACAGACATTTTGTCTCGCGGGTACAGAATCGAGTTCAGTTCTCGGCCTCCACTTCGGTTCTTCAGAACCTCCCCACACCCCGACCGAGCAGATGCACTGCTGCAGGCGGTGGACTCTCTAAGAGCAGAAGGAGTCGTGATCCCTGTCCCCCCTCTGGAACGGGGGCGAGGATTTTACTCCAATCTCTTTGTGGTTCCAAAAAAGGACGGCTCCTTCCGTCCTGTTCTGGACCTAAAACTGCTCAACAAGCATGTGAACGCCAGGCGGTTCCGGATGGAATCCCTCCGCTCAGTCATTGCCTCAATGTCCCAAGGAGATTTCCTAGCATCAATAGACATCAAAGATGCTTATCTCCACGTGCCGATTGCTACGGAGCACCAACGCTTTCTGCGCTTCGTGATAGGAGACGAACACCTTCAGTTCGTGGCTCTGCCATTTGGTCTGGCGACAGCCCCCCGGGTGTTCACCAAGATCATGGCAGCAGTGGTAGCAGTCTTGCACTCTCACGGACACTCTGTGATCCCTTACTTGGACGATCTACTGGTCAAGGCACCCTCTCAGGAGGCATGCCAACTCAGCCTGAGTTTTGCACTGGAGACTCTCCAGGCGTTCGGGTGGATCATCAACTTCCCAAAGTCAAATCTGTCACCGACCCAATCATTAACGTATCTTGGCATGGAGTTTCATACTCTATCAGCGATAGTGAAGCTTCCGCTGAGCAAGCAGCGGTCACTACAGACAGGGGTGCAGGCTCTCCTTCAAAGTCAGTCGCACTCCTTAAGACGCCTCATGCACTTCCTCGGGAAGATGGTGGCGGCAATAGAGGCGGTTCCGTTTGCGCAGTTTCATCTGCGTCCACTTCAATAGGACATTCTCCGCCAATGGGACGGGAGGTCGACATCCCTGGACAGGAAAGTCTCCCTTTCCCAAACGGCCAAGGACTCTCTGCAGTGGTGGCTCCTGTCCACCTCATTATCACAGGGAAGATCCTTCCTACCACCGTCCTGGGCGGTGGTCACGACAGACGCGAGTCTGTCAGGGTGGGGAGCAGTGTTTCTTCACCACAGGGCTCAGGGTACGTGGACTCAGCAGGAGTCCAGCCTTCAGATCAATGTTCTGGAAATCAGAGCAGTGTATCTTGCCCTTCTAGCCTTCCAGCAGTGGCTGGAAGGGAAGCAGATCCGAATTCAATCGGACAACTCCACAGCGGTGGCATACATCAATCACCAAGGGGGGACTCGCAGTCGGCAAGCCTTCCAGGAAGTCCGGCGGATTCTGATGTGGGTGGAAGCCACGGCCTCCACCATATCCGCAGTTCACATCCCCGGCGTAGAAAACTGGGAAGCAGACTTCCTCAGTCGCCAGGGCATGGACGCAGGGGAATGGTCCCTTCACCCGGACGTGTTTCAGGAAATCTGCCGCCGATGGGGAAGGCCGGACGTCGACCTGATGGCGTCCCGGCACAACAACAAGGTCCCAACCTTCATGGCACGGTCTCGCGATCAAAGAGCCCTAGCAGCAGACGCCCTAGTGCAAGATTGGTCGCAGTTCCGGCTCCCTTATGTGTTTCCACCTCTGGCACTCTTGCCCAGAGTGCTACGCAAGATCAGATCCGACTGCAGCCGCGTCATACTCGTCGCCCCAGACTGGCCAAGGAGGGCGTGGTATCCGGATCTGTGGCATCTCACGGTCGGCCAACCGTGGGCACTTCCAGACCGACCAGACTTACTGTCCCAGGGGCCGTTTTTCCATCGGAATTCTGCGGCCCTGAACCTGACTGTGTGGCCATTGAATCCTGGATCCTAGCGTCTTCAGGATTATCCCAAGGGGTCGTTGCCACCATGAGACAGGCTAGGAAGCCCACGTCTGCTAAGATCTACCACAGAACGTGGAGGATATTCTTATCCTGGTGCTCTGCTCAGGGAGTGTCTCCCTGGCCATTTGCATTACCTACCCTTCTTTCTTTCCTGCAATCTGGGTTAGAAAAAGGGTTGTCGCTCGGCTCCCTGAAAGGACAAGTCTCGGCGC
The DNA here is from genome assembly GCF_048569485.1 of Anomaloglossus baeobatrachus. Classification (NCBI taxonomy): domain Eukaryota; kingdom Metazoa; phylum Chordata; class Amphibia; order Anura; family Aromobatidae; genus Anomaloglossus; species Anomaloglossus baeobatrachus. The sequence goes on from NC_134357.1 coordinate 424,909,047, forward strand.
TATCCGTCTTTTTTCAGAAGCGTCTAGCACGACTTTCTAAGGTGCGCACGTTCCTACAGGGGGTTTGCCATATCGTTCCCCCGTACAAGCGGCCGTTAGATCCATGGGATCTGAACAGGGTACTAGTTGCCCTCCAGAAGCCGCCCTTCGAGCCTCTGAAGGAGGTTTCACTTTCTAGACTATCACAGAAAGTGGCTTTTCTGGTAGCGATCACATCTCTCCGGAGAGTGTCTGAGCTAGCAGCGCTGTCTTCCAAGGCTCCCTTCCTGGTCTTCCACCAGGACAAGGTAGTGCTGCGCCCCATTCAGGAGTTTCTCCCGAAGGTGGTATCCTCTTTTCATCTTAATCAGGATATCTCTTTGCCTTCGTTTTGTCCTCATGCAGTTCATCGGTATGAGAAGGACTTACATTTGTTAGATCTGGTGAGAGCACTCAGAATCTACATTTCCCGCACGGCGCCCCTGCGCCGTTCGGATGCACTCTTTGTCCTTGTCGCTGGTAAGCGCAAAGGGTCGCAGGCTTCTAAGGCCACCCTGGCTCGATGGATCAAAGAACCAATTCTTGAAGCCTACCGTTCTGCGGGGCTTCCGGTTCCATCAGGGCTGAAGGCCCATTCTACCAGAGCCGTGGGTGCGTCCTGGGCATTGCGACACCAGGCTACGGCTCAACAGGTGTGCCAGGCAGCTACCTGGTCGAGTCTGCACACTTTCACCAAACATTATCAGGTGCATACCTATGCTTCGGCGGACGCCAGCCTAGGTAGAAGAGTCCTGCAGGCGGCAGTTGCCTCCCCGTAGGGGAGGGCTGTCTTTGCAGCTCTAACATGAGGTATTTCTTTACCCACCCAGGGACAGCTTTTGGACGTCCCAATCGTCTGGGTCTCCCAATAGAGCGCCGAAGAAGAAGGGAATTTTGTTACTTACCGTAAATTCCTTTTCTTCTAGCTCTTATTGGGAGACCCAGCACCCGCCCTGTTGTCCTTCGGGATTTTTGGTTTGTTTGCGGGTACACATGTTGTTCATGTTGAACGGTTTTCAGTTCTCCGATGTTACTCGGAGTAAATTTGTTTAAACCAGTTATTGGCTTTCCTCCTTCTTGCTTTTGCACTAAAACTGGTGAGCCAGTGATCCCACTGGGGGTGTATAGCCAGAAGGGGAGGGGCCTTACACTTTTAAGTGTAATTGCTTTGTGTGGCCTCCGGAGGCAGTGCTATACACCCAATCGTCTGGGTCTCCCAATAAGAGCTAGAAGAAAAGGAATTTACGGTAAGTAACAAAATTCCCTTCTTTTAGGATGTTAATGAGTTTATAAACATCAGTGACAAAAATATATATTATATATTGTAAGGTTGCACCCCGCAACCTGGGGGGTTCCACTCACTTGCAGCGATGCAGGGTAGCTTAGGCATACACAGGCAACGTCTTTCTCAAAGATGCAGCAGTTTATTAGTAACCAACATAAACTGCATTTCCAAAGCACAATGAAGCCTCTCCTGGCTTAAAGGAAAAGGTAAACTAAACACCTTCACATACCGTGGGCTTCAAGTCCATTTAAATGTCCATAGTGAAGGTGTGGCTGTCTCCACAGGAGACACGGATTTCTGGTCAGTCTTTATAGCGGACAGCCCGCTCAGGTTTGGACACTACGAGTGTCATAGTGGAGCTCCCTCAGCCTCCACACACTCAGTTCCAGATGGTTGAAGGCAACCCACGCTTCCCTAGGCAGGTTCCTTCCAGAGGCTCCAACCTCTCTGAGAATAGCAGCCTCTTTACCTGCCTGAGGCTGCTCCTCATGCAGGGCTGCTCCACACACTGCTTCACACTCACTGACAGTCTCCTAAATCAGACTGGGCACACCCACAGGTGGAGGTCTGTGATTCTCCAGACCTGCACAGCACACTGGGATTATTAAAGGGAACCTGACCCTTATATGCAGAAAGAAGCCTTTGTGGAACTACAAGTCCCATAGCAACCTCTTCAGTTTAATATCGCAGGTACCTTCTCCACTGCGACATATAGCGACCATTTACCACATTGGTGGTCGCTACCTCACAATATATATATTATCTATATATATATATAATTGCCTTATTCTGTCTGTCTGTCTTGCTCCAAAATTGTGTCCTTACAGTGACAACCGTTGGATTGGCCGCTGGGCTCGGCCTGGCCCCGCCCCCCCCACGGATTGGCCGCTCGGCCTGGCCCCGCCCCCCGCATGGATTAACTGTTTGGCCAGGCCCGCCCCCCGCACGCGATGCCCGCTAGGCCACGCCCCCGCACGCGATGCCCGCTAGGCCACGCCCCCGCACGCGATGCCCGCTAGGCCACGCCCCCCGCACGCGATGTCCGCTAGGCCACGCCCCCGCACGCGATGCCCGCTAGGCCACGCCCCCCGCACGTGATGCCCGCTAGGCCCCGCCCCCACACGCGATGCCTGCTAGGCCACGCCCCCACACGCGATGCCCGCTAGGCCACGACCCCCGCATGCGATGCCCGCTAGGCCACGCCCCCCGCACATGCGATGCCCGCTTGCCACGCCCCCGCACATTCGGCCACGCCCCCCTCACACTATGCCCGCTCGGCCACGCCCCCCGCACACGTTGGCCACCTGTACACCACCCCCCAAGACTACTACCCCCATTATACTCCCCCCATTATACTCCTCTCTGAGGGGTTCGCAGCATGGGGGATGGAGCACGATGGGGGGTGCAGCATGGGGGATGAAGCACGATGGGGGGTGCAGCATGGGGGATGAAGCACGATGGGGGGTGCAGCATGGGGGGGTGCAGCATGGGGGGGGTGGACCACGATAGGGGGTGCCCAGAATGGGGGCATGAAACACGATGGGGGGTGTGCAGCATGGGAGATGGAGCACGATGGGGGGTGCGTAGCATGGTGGATGGAGCACGATGGGGGGTGCGTAGCATGGGGGGGGGGGTGCAGCATGGGGGATGGAGCACGATGGGGGGTGCGTAGCATGGTGGATGGAGCACGATGGGGGGTGCGTAGCATGGTGGATGGAGCACGATGGGGGGGGTGCAGCATGGGGGATGGAGCACGGTGGGGGTGCGCACCTCCCCCCAAAAACACACACACACCGCCACACACGCACCGCACAACACACCACACACACACTGGGAACCACAAACACCGCCCTACACACACACACCCACACACACACACACACAGACAATGCTGCACACATACAACACCCAACACACAAACACCGCGGCACACACAAATATACGCACATACCGCGCAACACACACACTGCACAAAACATACCTCCCCCCAAAACACACACATGCACCCCACACCCACCGCGCAACACACACAGCACCACACACACAGCGCTACAGACACACAGCGCTCCACAAACAACGCAACACACAAACAACACCGCTCTCACCCCCCGCCACACCCAGACAACACCCAGAACATGTACAGCGCCCTACACAAACACTTGGCAACTACACACAACAACATCTAAATATATAACAAAAATCATACATTAACTACACAATACGTAAATTCTAGAATACCCGATGCGTAGAATCGGGCCACCTTCTAGTATATATATATATATATTTGTCTCACACACTCTGGTGATTACAACATAACAGGTAATCAGTTTTTTCTTTGTATCAAATGGAATATTTAGCACAGTAGTACACCAATTAATATTATTAGAAATATTCACAATCGTAAATTGGTGACAGACAAAATGTCCATAATCTGCCTTAACTCACCTCCAAAGCCACAAAATCCAGTTTCCTTGTAATCTTTGCAAATATCTGGTTGGTAGTCCCACCGCACGGTGGCTCTTAGATGCTCTGGGGCCCTGATTGGACCTTTCCTGTGATACAATGCACATCAAGTTACAATGAATGCATATTGGCTGTGGATTTCACTCCCCCCCCAATTTAATTAAGAAGGAGACATCTTCTGCACATCCGTGTGACAAACGTCACGTTGACTTAACCTTTCATACATAAGAATAATCAAGAATCGCTGTTCTATATGCAGCCTCCAAAGGCAGTATTATTCCTCCTTTACTCTCCAGAAAATGTTTGTCAGCACATAACCTTTTCCCATTTTCTTTTGTCACACAGCTTTTCAATAAATAACTAGAAACTTTAGCCACGTGTTCACATTGTGTATTTGGGGACATTTTTTACCTCAGAATTTGTAGCCCAAACCAGGAGTGGCACAATCAGAGGAAAGTACAATAGAAACACGTCACCACTTCTGCATTTTTACCCACTCCTGGTTTTGGCTACAAATACTGAGGTAAAAACCCACAAATACTCAATGTGTGTACGTGTCCCTAGAGGTTAAATCTGCATGCAACACACGCTCGTGCACACTGGAAGAGGACACTTCAGACTGGCATTATATTTGCACCGTTGGTCCTAAATGTGCACTCTCCAATCCTGCAGCACTATCGGAGACGCACAGGGACACTAAAGCTATCCATATCATGTGCTCGGGTTATCCGGCGAGCTCTACATCAGTGCTTACAAGACTCCATTGAAAAGAGCTTGTAAGGACTGTGAATCTACTGCAACGCTGCTAGATTGCAGGGTGGTCTAGAACTTACACAAAGAGCATTAAAAGACGACATTTAGAATCCCTTATAATGGCTTTTGCTATGGACCTTTAAAACAAGCATGCCACTTAAACTTGCCCCCATACTTTAGTCCTATGGTTTACACTATAAAAAAAAAATAAACCTGAACATCAATACCTGACCATGCCGGACGATGCGTTCCCCAAGGAGGTGTCTTTAGGTTTGATGAATTTCTGGTAATTGTGCAGACCACGATAGATCTTGTCATCTTCCTTACCCTTCAGTTCCTAAGTGTAGAACGAAGAATACAAAACATCATATGACGTGATCAACCAGCCAAAATGTTCACTGAATATATAAGTTTAACTAAGCAAAACCGTCGCAAAAATGAACATAGTGCACAGTAATGTGAAGGCGACATGCTGTGCACATGTTAAGGCTTTCACCATCTCTCTTAACTTCTTCAGTGTTCAGAAACTTCCAAGAGGATAAAGTAGTAGCATGCTCATTGTCCGGGCTAGGAAGCTGCTCAGCACTATGATGGAAATGATACAGAAAAGATGCCGGTGGCAGAGCCGAACAAACCAGACTAAAATGTCCAGAGGCACATGTTCTGTAACCTGTCCTCCACTACTTTGTAGTAGGCGGTTTTGCTTCTTCAACCTTTTGCTAGCACTATAGGTGCTGGAGCTTCTTCTCACTCACTTTTCTCATTGCTTGATGACTTGCCTGTACGGCCAGCCCGCCTGTCTTAGGGTCCCATTACACGTAGCGACACACCAGCGATCCGACCTGGAAAGGATCGCTGGAACGTCGCTACATGGTCGCTAATGAGCTGTCAATCAGGCAGATCTCCACAGTGATCAGAGATCAGCGACCCGTGTAACGACTGCTCCCTGCTGTCTACCGGAGGAATTTCCTGTAATGCCAGGCCTGGATTCAGTTACCTGCATTGCACTCCGGAGCTCTCAGCTGCAGCCTGGACTGATCTCAGAGTTTGCAGGACTGCACTGCGAGCGCCGAGTGATTGATTCCCCGGCGATTGCGGTTCAGTTCATAATAGCTGCGGACATGCCAGGCTGCAATCCGGAGTTCAGGTGAGAGCACCGGAGATCAGCCCGGGATGTCTGCAGCTGTCATGAACTGAACCGCAATCGCCGGGGAATCAATCACTTGGCGCTCGCAGTGCAGTCTAGGCTGCACTCTGGAGCTCAGGTGAGAGCTCCGGAGTGCAATGCAGGTAACTGAATCCAGGCCTGGCATTACTGCAGATTCCTCCGGTAGCCAGTCCGACGCTGGGCGCTCGTTGGTCTCCCGTCATCAAATACGTCAATGCGTGCTACACAGCGGGAGACCAACGAGCAAAAAATGCTCCTGATCATTTTGTCACGACCAGCAACCTTGCAGCAGGGGCCCGCTCGCTGCTGCTTGTCACACACAGCGATATCGCTCGCGAGGTCACTGATACGTCACAAAACCTGTGACGTTTCAGCGATCTCACTGTGTGTGATGGGGGCTTTGCTCATATATGCAGTGCGACAGACAGTAGAGCAGGAGCAGAGAGGAGAGACCAACCCCCTCCCCATTTCCTTTAATCCATCTCCAGGTTTATGCAATAGACATCGATTTCACTTCACAACAGATGATAAACAGCAAGTTAGAAAGGTGACAAGTTGCGGCCGGCATTTTGGAGTGTTTTTTTTTTTTTTTTGGTGGGGGGGGCCGGAGAACAGCATTTTGAATAAATGAAGTAGGTCACACCATTTTTTTAGCCATTGAATTGGTGATCAGATGAACCTACATTTATAGAAACCAAAGTGACCATTTACGATGTCCTGCTGGCACCTGAATCTATGTAAGGGCTCCCTTCGCACATTGCTGGGCGTGTAGAGCTGGTTGTGCATGCTGGTAAAGGGCAGGCAAGCGGATCTTACTTAGTCTTTGCCAACTGCCACGTCGTGTTTCTACTTACCTCCTGGACTTTTTGGCTCCTTTCAAATATTGCCTGTGCATCCTTGTCTTTCTCGGTGTCCAGCTCATACGTGGCTGTTGCTCCCATGTCATCTGGACCTACAGGTTTCTGAAAAGGCACCACGGAGAGAAGTATAAATAAACAGGTTCCATCCTCTGCTTCCCTTCACACAGATAACGAGGTTGAATAGAAATAGAAAATCTTGGCTTCTTTCTTTCAGAAACAGATCCACCTTGAACCATGGGTTGTGAATGCTATTGCAGCTTTCATGTAAATGGGGCTAAGCCTCAATACCAACAGACACAACCCATGGTCAGGGGTGGATCTGGTCCTGACATAACACCTCCATGTTTTTCTGATATTGGTCAACCCCTTTAAAAAGGGAACCAGTCACCAGGTTTTTCCCCTAAAAGCTGCGGCCACCACCAGTAAGCTCTTTATATACAGCATTCACTTAGTGAACGTACCCTGGGGCTAGTGCCCACCTCTAATGTGCTTCTAGTTTGGTTTGTATATGGCTCACTCGATTGCTTGTGACTGGTACATTGGGTATCTACAAAAAAGGCATTTTCATTGGGGGACAAGCTCCTATACAGCCATACCACTACTTCCATATGGAAAAATAGGCTGAAAGGTTAGCTTTACATCCAAATGCACAAAAGCAGCTAAACTCCCCCTAGTGGCAACTGCAGGCACTTAAAGGGAACCTATCAGGTCCCCTATGCCCTCCAACCCAGAAGCATTGATCCCTGTATGCCCAAATTCCCTTCCTAAGCAGCCTTATATAATGATATTCACTAATATGAATGTACTCCGCTGTCCCTATGCTAATTCGGGTCTTGACTAGTTGAAAGGGCGTTAATTTCCCCAGACTAGTCGTCCCTCTTTCTTTGTTTTATGCCCCTGTGGGCGTAATCACAATTTCCAGAAGCCAGCATCACCACCAGCTAATGAAAATCACTCACGTGTGCCGCTCATTTCAGCTGCGTCAGAGCGACTCAGAAGGAGAGTGTAGTACGCGGTGTACGCGTCCTGGCTTCATGAGGCGCACTGTGCATGACTGGAAGTTTAGTACGTGAGCCGCTATCAGCTACTTTGATATTGATGATCTATTGATCGCCCTCACCAATCAGCTCCGATGGTGGCCGGATGTCCATTGGGTGAGAAACAAGGAAAGAGCAAACTTCTGATAGGAATTGGATCATCTTACCGCTGACCGAGTAGATTTATAAGACACACTTATGGAGCTGGATGGCTTTTCCTCCTCATCGCTGCTGCTCACTTTATATTCTGCCTCCTTCACTCTTTGCTTTGTCTGGGAAAGAAAAGATATCTAATTACTTCTTCAGACCGAGAAAACTAGGATGCCCAAGAGCGGTGTCCAGTATGATGACATAATCTTGGCTTGATGTGGCAGATGTGCAGCTGATCAAGATAGATCCCCATGATTCCACTTACTGGCCTAAAGCGGGCTTTACACGCTACGATCTCGCTAGTGAGATCGCAAGTGATTGTACTCGCCCCCGTCTGTTGTGCGACACAGGCAAATCGCTGCCCGTGGCGCACAACCTCGCTTAGCCCCGTCACACGCACTTACCTGCCCTGCGACATCGCTTTGGCCGGCGAACCGCCTCCTTTCTAAGGGGGCGGTTCGTGCGGTGTCACAGCGACGTCACACAGCGGCCGCCCAATAGAAGCGGAGGGGCGGAGATGAGGGGGCCGTAAACATCCCGCCCACCTCCTTCCTTCCACATTGCCGGCGGGACGCAGGTAAGCTGTGTTCGTCGTTCCCGGGGTGTCACACGGACCGATGTGTGGTGCCTCGGGAACGATGAACAACCGCAGCACAGAAGGACGTTCGATTTTTTTGAAAATGAGCGACATGTCAACGAGCAACGATAAGGTGAGTATTTTTGCTCGATCACAGTCGCTCATTTGTGTTACACGCTACGATATATCAAACGAGGTCGGATGTGCGTCACTAACGACGTGACCCCGACGACATCTCGTTAGATATATCGGAGCGTGTAAAGCGGCCTTTAGTCTTCCTTATCAGGGGAAACCCGTGTGGCTCTATTTCACCATTCATGTAAATGTCCACAACTGGCTGGAATTTAATGGTGACATGACAAGACATGATAAGACTGAAAAAGGCCAGAAACTTGTCACCCCGAGAACTTTTCACCCGAACAACTGCAGATTCAATCTCATCAAGGAATTTGTCCCAGAAGTTGCTAGAACATTTCTCTCCCCCTTTATAAACCTCATATTTTAGGAAGGTCCCTACTACCTTCTGCACCATGGGGTTGAGGGTCTCCCGCTTCTTCCTTTTGATCACAGCCGCTTCCTCCTCCTCTTGTTCTTCGCTGCTCTCTGCGGAGACATTGGTAAAATAGTCAGATACCGGGTGGACTCAAGCTATTTAACTCCTTGATGACAGTGATTTTTTTTTTCTTGTTTTTTCCCCCCCATTTAGAACATAAAAACTTTTTCATAACCATAACCATTGAAGTGCTTGTTTTTGGGTAGTAGATATAGTATTTCCAAAACATTTAAGCATTTTTTTTTCTTTTAAATAAAAGGAATTTTTGGAAAAATTATTTTGCACACATTTTAGGAGCTATAACATTTCCATTTTCAGCTCTAATGAGCCGTGCAAGAGCGTCATTTTTGCAGAACGAGCTGCAGTTTTAATTCTCTTTATTAACATTTATTTCTTTTGTAGACCGATGATAAAAAAAAAACCTATTCTGCTTCAGACAGAGCCTACAACCCATGCATAGGTGGCTGACGCAGAGTGCTTTAAAGAGATTGTCCACTACTTTTCCATTGATGCCCTATCCTTAGGATAGGCCATCAATATCTGATCGGCCGGGGTCTGACATCCCGCACCTCTGCTTTTCTTGGTGCAGGTGGCAGCAGCAGGTGGCCGAAAATCCAGGTACTGTATATCCGCCTCCCATTCAAATCAATGAATGGGCGCTATCAGTGGCCTCTATCAGCTCAATGAATGGGCGCTATCAGTGGCCTCTATCAGCTCAATGAATGGGCGCTATCAGTGGCCTCTATCAGCTCAATGAATGGGCGCTATCAATGGCCTCTATGGCTACTTTCACACATCCGGTTTGAGCACTGCGGCTCAATCCGGCTGTGAAAACTATGCAACGGATGCGGCGAAAACACCGCATCCGTTGCATAAGTTTTTACATGCGGCCCGTCCGTTTTTTTCCGGTTGCGGCATGCTACTGAGCATGCGCAGTGGAAAAAACCGCATGCGGCGACCGGATGCGTTTTTTTCCGCATCGCGCCGCATCCGGCCTCCATAGGTATGCATTGAAAAATGCGCCGCAGCGACCGGATGCGGTGTTTTTTGCCGGAGCAAAAAACGTTGCAGAGAACGTTCGATCCGGCCGCGGCATCGGCTAAATCTGCCGCATGCAGCAAAAACCGGACCGAACGCAAGCCCCTGCGGCACAATACGGCACTAATGTAAGTCTATGCAAAAAAAAAACGCAACCGGCGTTACAAAAGCCGGTTGCGGTTTTTCTGCAGAACGCCGTATTGTGCCGCAGAGCAAAAATCCGGATGTGTGAAAGTAGCCTATCACCTCAATGAATGGGCGCCATCAGTGGCCTCTATCAGCTCAATGAATGGGCGCCATCAGTGGCCTCTATCAGCTCAATGAATGGGCGCCATCAGTGGCCTCTATCAGCTCAATGAATGGGCGCCATCAGTGGCCTCTATCAGCTCAATGAATGGGCGCCATCAGTGGCCTCTATCAGCTCAATGAATGGGCGCCATCAGTGGCCTCTATCAGCTCAATGAATGGGCGCCATCAGTGGCCTCTATCAGCTCAATGAATGGGCGCCATCAGTGGCCTCTATCAGCTCAATGAATGGGCGCCATCAGTGGCCTCTATCAGCTCAATGAATGGGCGCCATCAGTGGCCTCTATCAGCTCAATGAATGGGCGCCATCAGTGGCCTCTATCAGCTCAATGAATGGGCGCCATCAGTGGCCTCTATCAGCTCAATGAATGGGAGCTATCAGTGGCCTCTATCAGCTCAATGAATGGGAGCTATCAGTGGCTTCTATCAGCTCAATGAATGGGAGCTATCAGTGGCCGTTATCAGTTGACAGGGCAGCTTCGGAGCTGAGCATTTCCGGCCACCTGATACCGCCATCAGCTGATCGGTGGGGGTGCTGAGTGTCGGACCCCGCCGATCACACAGTGATGACCTATTCTAAGGATAGGGCATCAATGTAACAGTAGTGGACAACCTCTTTAATGAAACCCATCACCACCCCCATGATTGTGACACTTGGACATTGAGCAACGGGAAGCCCTTCTCTTTTAACCTAAACCGCTCAGATTGAATAGTCACTACGTACTATGGCAACTGAGCAGATAAACGGCCAGGACCGGAGTTATCGCCAATTCCAACTGCTGCTGCGGAGGGTCAGCTGTGGATGGCGCAGACATATCTCTGTGACCACATCATCCCCCATGCAGTATATACATGATGGCACTAACAGAGCCATGGGCTCTTCAGCCTTCAAAGATTTACAATGATCTCCTAAGCGTGGGATAGGATGTAACTTACACATGGCTGGGACCCCACCAATGGTGAGTACAGCCCCTCTGAACAGAGTGCAGGTTAAGAGTGAACACTTCTGATCCATTCATTTTCCATTGGATTGCAGAGATTGTGCTATATCTATCAGTCCCATAGAAAATAAATGTAGTGAAGGTCTTTCTGCTCTATTCAATCAGTGCTGTTCTTGCAATTGGAAGGGTCCCAGCTGTCAAATCCTCAGTGATTAGTAAGTTATCCCCTTTCTAACTGATTGGCGATAACGTTTATGCTTGGTACAGACCCTTCATTACACTATGAGAAGTTCTGCCACTTTCTTATATGAGGGAAACAATCGGACATGTGCTCAGCCCCATGGGCTAACATTGGCCCGAGCGCGATCCGATGCCGTGTCTGATGGCGCACAGATAACGCTAAGGCTGCAGCCACACGGTCATTAATGCGAGTGAATCGCATGACACTTGGCTCCTGCTCTACTGAGTGTAAGCGGAGTATCATGCGACTGTCAAGCCACTGTGTTGCGATCCTGCGATCGCAGCGCAGGGCAGGCGCTTCGTCGGAGAGGGAAGGAATAATCTCACTATCGCCTCCATTATCAGCTGATGCGATTCTTGCACTGCACTCACATTACACTGGTGTAATGTGAGTGCAGTGCAATGTTTCTCTCGCACCCATAGACTTGTATGGGTGCAAGTGAAAACGAATCGGATTCCACCAGCAGCATGCTGCGATTGTTTTCTAGGTCTGATTAGGGCTGAGGGAAAAAAAAATATCACTCATCTCATGGCAGCGGCCCCATAGAGTAACATGAGTACAGGTGGAATGACATTTTTTTTTTATCGCATTATACTAGCTCCGTTTTACTTTCCGTCTGTGCTCAGCCTAAGGCCTAAAACACACGGTATGAAAATCGGTGAGAGTGGAATGTGATAAAACATCGCATTCCACTCAGACCAATATTAGCCTATGTGTCAGCACCCATGAGCGATTATTTTCTCGGCCCCAATCGGACCAAGGAAACAATTGCAGCATGCTGCGACTAATGAGTTCCTTTTTTCTCTCACACCCACTCAAGTGTATGGGGCGAGAGAGAGGAGGGGAAATCGCACTGCACTCACCGGGGTAATGCAAGTGCAGGGCGAGAATAGCAACAGCCGGCTACGGAGGAGAGAGGGAGATAAATCCCTCCCTCTCCTCTACAGAGCTGGCCCGCCCCTCCTCAGCTGAAGTCCAATCGCATGATTGAACCTCAGCCACAGTGACACTCGGCTCCTGCTGTGCTGCTAGCCTGAGCCGAGTGTCATCCGTGGATCGCAGTAGTCCCCCGTGTGGCCCCGGCCTAAAGGTTCGGTTCCACTTGCGTTTTGCACGGACGACTGCAATCCGATTAAATATCAGATTGCTCTCACTCTAGTGCAAAACTATGGGGCACGGTCCATCTGCGATTGATTTCTCATGCCATAGCAACATGAGAAATGAATCGCAGCATGCTGTGTTTGGCAATAAGTCTCGGCTCACACGCACCCATACAAGTCTATGAGAGTGTGTGAAACATCACACTGCAATCGGATGTCATCCGACTGCGATGTACGCAGAGACAGGTAGCGGAGGAGATGGGGAGAAAGTGCTCCCTCCTCTCCGCAGCTGTGATCTGATCACAAGATCACATCACAGTTGCATGACCCTTGGCTGACACCCACAGCAGAGGGTCTTTAGCATATCGTTTCCCATGCTCTCACATCAGAAGCAATGTGCAAGTGAAACTGCACCTGTAAAAGGGTTTCCCGAGATTGTAGCAGACAGGGCAAAGATCTATGCTGTAAGAAGTCTTAGGTCTGAGCCTTTATTGAGCAATATGAGGACTGGAGAGGAGTCTGGCATTCAGAGCGCTAGAACAGCTGGGTGACCACCTCCTGGTGAGCTACAGTGGGCGTCACGCAGGCTCCAGCCGGACTGACCTACAAGCGAAGAACATCTCTGTAATTATAGAGTGGGGCCCTTTAAGACCAGCGCCCCCTGCAGTTACCCTGATGACACTGCGCATGCTTCCAGCCATTCGCCCTCACCTTTATCCTCGTCTCTCCGCTTCCGCCCGGAGAATTTTCTGCTCGTTTTCTTAAACACAAAGCTGCACACCGGGGTCTTAGAGCCCTCCGTCACCGAGGAGCCCGGGTCAGCCATGTTTACGTTTGTAGCCACGTCTGGCACGTTAGTCGTGCATGTGATGACGTCACTGAACCATAGAGCAGGCGCTAAACAGTCACAAGAGACGGTTGGAAAGTGAAGGGTGACACCTACAGGACGCTTGGTAGTACTGCAACCGCCTGAAAGCAGCCAGCATGGACAAGCACAGGTAGATTAATGGCGTTATGTGGAATTGTCTATCTATCTACAGAAGTCATTTTTCATTAACAATTTAGATATATAGATCTTATTTTTAATAACCTGTAAACTTCTCTAATGTTTTTAGTGTTTCAGAGATATAGAAATGATTACACACATTGTATTTTTTTTATTATTTATTTATATATATATATATATATATATATATATATATATATATATATTTTACACAGTCCTGTCCTGACCCCGTCTCAGGCCTTGTACCCCTAGGAGCACTGGACACTCCAATATTGCACATTTCAGGTGGGCAGAGGCGTGCCCCCCACACGTGTGTGGCTGCTATGAGGCTGCTATCACAGGTTACAGACTCATTTATCCGTGTGATCCTCTCCACGGGGAACCCTCTATATCCACAGTGGATCTGCATACCTCCCAACTTTTAAAGAAGGAAAAGAGGGACAAAGTTTGCGGCGCGCGTAGCGCGCCGCGGCAAATTTTTAGGCCACGCCCCCTAACCACACCCATTTCACAGTCACGCCCATATCCACTCCCCATCCACACCCATTCAGCACAAACACGCAGGCAGCCGGCAGGCCTCCAGCACGGACACGCAGGCAGCCGGCGGGCCTCCAGCACGGACACGCAGGCAGCCGGCGGGCCTCCAGCACAGACACGCAGGCAGCCGGCGGGCCTCCAGCACGGACACGCAGGCAGCCGGCGGGCCTCCAGCACGGACACGCAGGCAGCCGGCGGGCCTCCAGCACGGACACGCAGGCAGCCACAGTGAGGCGGCCGGTCGCCCGCACAGTGAGGCGGCCGGTCGCCTTCACAGACAGGCGGCCGGCCGCCTTCACAGACAGGCGGCGGGCCGCCCGCACAGACAGGCGGCGGGGGGGCGCCCGCACAGACAGGCGGCGGGGGGGCGCCCGCACAGACAGGCGGCAGGGGGGCGCCCGCACAGACAGGCGGCGGGGGGCGCCCGCACAGACAGGCGGCGGGTGGCGCCCGCACAGACAGGCGGCAGGGGGGCGCCCGCACAGACAGGTGGCGGGCCGACCGCACAGACAGGCGGCCGGCCGACCGCACAGACAGGCTCCGGCCGGGGGTGAGGGGGGAGGGAGGGAAATCAGCGCTGGGGAGATTAGTTTACTGTACCAGCAGCAGCACAGGCAGCGCTCCTCTCTATGCCACGTCTACTAGGATGGTAGGAGGGAAAAGCAGGGAGGCGGAGAGAGAGTGGGTGGGCGGAGCCCGGGAGCCGGCCGTCCCGCCCGTGGCAACGGGACAAACAACGTAAAGCGTGAAAGTCCCGCTGTATCCGGGACGGTTGGGAGGTATGCAGCATGTTAGAATGTGTACATAAGATCCCGCTGGTGGTGGCCGCAGCTTATAGGCCCCAAATCTGGTGACAGGTTCCCTTTAAAGTGAACCTGTCAGGTGCAATATGCACTCAGAGCCAGGAGCAGTTCTGGGTACATATTGCTAATCCCTGCCTAACCGTCCCTGTATACACTAGCATAGATAAAGAGATCAAGAACAAATATTTTTAAAGATCTTATATCTTATGCTAATGAGCACGGGGACTAGTCCGAAGGGCGTTACTTCACTTGGCTAGTCGGCTCGCATAGCATGTTAGCATGTTATTACGCCCCTGTGTGAGTACTAACACGCTATGTGAGCCGACTAGCCAAGTGAAGTAACGCCCTTGGGACTAGTCCCCGCGCTAATTAGCATAAGATATAAGCTCTTTAAAAATACTTTTTCTATAGATGCCTTTATCTATGCTAGTGTATACAGGGACAGTTAGGGAGGGATTAGCAATATACACCCACAACTGCTCCTGGCTCTGAGTGCAGATTGCACCTGATAGGTTCCCTTTAAAGGGAACCTGTCACCAGAAATTTAGCAAAAAAAATAAAAGATTCCCCTCTGCAGCTCCTGGGCTGCATTCTGGAAAGGTTCCTGTTGCTATTGTGCCCCCTTTGAGACCTAAAAAAATACTTTATGAAGTCTTACCTTTTTGTATGCAAATCTGTTTATGGTCACGGGGGTGGGCTGCCTGGCGTCCGTTATTCCCCCTCCTGCCGTTGTACGCCGTCCCCCATTGCTCATTTCCATACATGAGGACACCTTCCTCATGTAACTGTCCTCCTGAAGTTTTGTGCATGCCCAGTGCCACTCTCGCGGGAGTGAGCACTGTGCAAAGTGTGAACGCTTTTGAGGTGATTGCGCAGGCGCGTGATTATGGGCGGCGCTGTGATTGTCATCAGCAGCGTCATCCAAGTACCCACCCATAATCTCGTGCCCGCGCTTCTCACTCTGCCTCCACCGTTATGCGCAAGCACTGGCCATATGAACCACGTTACCTATTACCATGGGCGCGAGATTATGGGCGGCGCTGTGATTGTCATCAGCAAAGTCATCCAAGTACCCGCCCATAATCTCGTGCAAGCAGTAATAGGTAACATGGTTCATATGGCCAGCACTTGCGCATAACGGTGGAGTCAGAGGGAAAAGTGCGGGCACGAGATTATGGGCGGGTACTTGGTTAACGCTGTTGATGACAATCACAGCGCCGCCCATAATCTCGTGCCTGCGCAATCACCTGAAAAAGCGTTCACATGCGCAAAACTTCGGGAGGACAGTTACATGAGGAAGGCGTCCTTGTGTATGTAAATGAGCAATGGGGGACTGCGTAAAGAGGCAGGAGGGGGAATAACGGACGCCAGACAGCCCGCCCCCGTGACCATAAAAACACATTTGCATACAAAAAGGTAAGACTTCATAAAGTATTTTTGTAGGTCTCAAAGGGGGCACAATAACAACAGGAACCTTTCTAGAAGCAGCCCAGGAGCTGCAGAGGGGAATCTTTTATTTTTATTGTGAAATTTCTGCTGACATGTTCCCTTTAACTGGTAGGGGAGCCAGGATAAAGCAGAGCTGAAGTTGTTGGGAAGCTAGGACCCAGCAGCTCCACAGGCAGGAGACCACTGATCGGTAAGCTAATAGAAGCCTGCAGATGCCACTCTGCATAGGTTATTACTGGCCAGTGCTATCTGCAGGAGAGAGAAGTGCTGATTGCACGGTCTTCTCCTCAGCTTCCTGATTCCCCGCGTGTCTGCAGCAGTGAGAAGCCGCACACGGGGAGTCAGAGAACAGCTGCAGGGAAGCTCCGGGCTGGGGATGTCCGCTCTGGGGGAGGGGGGGGGTCGGCTCTGGTGCAGGGGGGGGCGGCTCTGCTGCAGGGCGGTCGCTCTGCTGCAGGGGGTGATTCATACCTCAGCAGCAGTCACAGGAGTAGGTGCGCGCTCGGCTCTGTAATGAATAGACGGGAGAAACAGCGAGGCGGGGCTACAGTGGGTGGGTGGAGCCCGGGACAAACAGCCTCACGGGCGGGACCCGGGATCAAAGGCTCAGAAGAGGGACTGTCCCGCTGTATCCGGGACGGTTGGGAGGTATGGATCTGTCTGAGGCACACAGCACAATGAATGGTCTGTGCATGACCCGGAGGGTTAAATTCACACGAGTATTTGGGGATATGTATATTTTCACTGACCAAAAAACACAGCATGTAAAGGTTCCAGTGTGAATGGATGTGTAGAAGTCTCCGCCCGCTGAGCGTCTTTTTTCCCCTCCATGACCTGCGTGTTTGAAATCTTCAATATGTCAATAACATCAGATGCGGAAAATCCACAGGTAAAAAATGTATCCGCAGCTACAACTCATTACGTCCAGCAGAATCAAAAACCCATGTAGAAAAACACAAGTAACCTAATAGGTACAGGAATAGTGCAAAAAAATCTCCAGCAAAAAAACCTCCCTAAATACCTATCGTTTGAGCATAGCCTAATGCCCGGACTAACCGCTGTTCTCCTGACCCGAACATGCAGCCTTAAATCATGTTCAGATTGCTGTATACCATAGTCTGTATACGAGCCGTAATGTTCTGGACCAGGTCTCCTGACCTGACGGCCTTATGTGTGCCAATGAGGCTATAACATCCAGTCAAAAGATCCGTGGGCATAATTCCTGTCTAAAATGACAAGTCTGCGGTTGCTCTGTGTTTCCCTCTATGTGACTGCAGACTTGTGATTCCTCACACTGTACGCTGTGAGGATTCTCCGGTGTCCGAGCCGGGAACGGCGGGGACGTGACTATTCAGACTCCCGGCCAGAATCCAACTAGACTGATTCCGACCTCGTGCAATACACTTGACCACGTGACCGTCGTACCTGGCTCTGACACCGAAGAAGCCTCGCAGTGTGCAGAGTGCGCGATGTAAGGAATCACAAGTCTGCAGTCACATAGAGGGACACATGGAGTGACTGCAGATGTCTCGTTTTAGACCAGACAACTCCTTTTAAAGGAGAAGTTATTTTGGGTGCTGAATTTCTTGGCTGCCTGCTAGTAACATGCACTAGTCCGGTCTATAAATTAGTCCAAACCTGCACATTCTGAGTCCTTTTTTTTGTTCTTTTACCCACATGGATCAGAGGCCAATACTAGAAATAGCCCACTTACAGCAGTACATAGACTACAATTGGTCCGTTGTGCACAAGGACTGAAAATCTACTCATTGTTATTTAGCCTAAAGCAAATCTTCACTGTGTGAACATAGCCTTACACTTCCATATAGCTCTGAGGTTGTATGCGGTCATAATACTGGACTGGCACATGACTTATTTCTTCCAAAGACAATACTAAGGACCATGGGGCACTCACTGCGAGTGAAAGAAAAGAGATTCCGACAGCTAAATAGGAAAGGGTTCTTTACAGTTAGAGCAGCCAGACTGTGGAATACCCTACCACAAGAGGTAGTAATGGCAGATACTATAACAGCTTTTAAAAAAGGGCTGGATGATTTCCTCAGTACACAAAACATTGTTGGTTATAAATGACTTAGTGACTAAATGTAGAACTGGTGGAGGAAGGTTGAACTAGATGGACCTAGGTCTTTTTTCAACCTAAGTAACTATGTAACTATGTAATACAACTGTGTGCATGATGCCTAAGGCGGGGGCTACACCACAATATTACATGTAATCATTTCCTACAGTGTCACACGTGTTTCCATGTGTGTTTGATTTTAAGTCACACGTGACTTCCTTGCCATAGACATCAGTATAAGTCATGTGCGAGCGCTCTGCAAAGTTTTTATTTATTTTTGAAAAATGTACAATTAAAGCCAGGCATGATTTTCATGCAGTAGAGTTTCAGAAAAAGCTTGGCTTGAAACACTGACGGAGACTAAAGGCCGCTTTACACGCAACAACATCGCTAACAAGATATCGCTGGGGTCACGGAATTCGTGACGCACATCTGGCCTTACAAGCGACCGCTAACGATCCAAAATACTCACCAAATCGTTGATCGTTGACGCGTCGTTCATTTCCCAAATATCGTTGCTCATTTTGGATGCGGGCTGTTCGTCGTTCCTGAGGCAGCACACATCGCTACATGTGACACCCTGGAAATGACGAATAACAACGTACCTGCGTCCTCCGGCAACGAGGTGGGAGTGACGTAAATGCTGTTGCTCTCCGCCCCTCCGCTTCTATTGGTGGGCCGCTGTGTGACGTCGCTGTGACGCCTCACAAACCGCCCCCCTTAAAAAAGAGGTTGTTTGCCGGCCACAGCAACGTCGTTAGGAAGGTAAGTACGTGTGACGGGTACTAGCGATATTGTTCGCCATGGGCAGCGATTTGCCCGTGATGCACAAACGACGGGGGCGGGTACGCTCGCTAGCGATGTCGCTGCATGTAAAGCGGCCTTAAAGGAAGAAGAATGGCTAGTCGGGCGCAGCCCATCCCTGGGCTTATTCCTACAGACAGCCTCTGGTTCCTGATGCCCCTGGCCTTTGTAGCATGAATTGAAGAACAAGTTCCCTCTAAAATCGTCACACGACAACAAGTCACTGACAAGTTGCAAAAATGTTTTTTTGTCACGTGACATGAAGTGTCTGAAAACCTCTGTAGACTGTTTGTGGTGCATTCACATTTGAGACTGATTTTCACCAGGGTTTTGAATCAGATTTTCATCAGGTTTTTTTTTTAATTTACGGTGTAAATTTTTAATATCAGTGATTGATCTCTTTTTTTTTCATACAAGAAGTTTTCTTAAGCTTCTATGAACTGAACAAGAAAATTGTACAATACACAGATGACATCTGAGTGGTGCACCATTATTTTTTTTTTACTACCCCAATGACTTGCTTGGATCAAAATTAGACATCTCTCCATGTTTTGGGTTGGATAACACAGTCCGCATAAATACATACAGGTGAACATTAGTGATGAGCGAGCACTACCATGCTCAGGTACTCATTAAGAGCAGTTGGATTCTCGTATGGGCACGAGTTGTGTTCCTGAGTATAATCGAAATCAATGGGGGACCCAAGCATTTTTTCAGCACAGTCCCCATTGACTTCCATTATACTTGGGTGCTTGAGTCGCTCCCATCCGAGCATTCAACCTATCGTTACAAGTAACGAACACCCGAGTATGGTAGTGCCCGCTCATCACTAGTGAACATCCATAGACTATAAGGTGTACGTGTTCGATCTGTGAAAAATTTACTTCTGAATGAGGCCTAAAGCCTGCTTTACACGGGACGACCGATTGTGCGATTTCACAATTGATCGTACCCGCCCCCGTCGTTTTTGCATCACGGGCAAATGGCTGCCCGTGGCGCACAAACTCGTTTAACCCCCGTCACACGCACTTACCTTCTAGATGACCTCACTGTGGGCAACGAACGTCCTCTTTCTGAAGTGGGAGGGACATTCGGCGTCACAGCGACGTCACACAGCCGCCAACCAATAGAAGCGGAGGGGCGGAGATGAGCGGGACGTAACATCCCGCCCACCATCTTCCTTCCACATTGCCGGCGGGTGCCGCGGGACAGAGGTAAGCTGCTGTTCATCGTTCCCGGGGTGTCACATGGAGCGGCGTGTGCTACTCCGGGAACCATGAGGAACCGGCGCCATTTTAATTAATCAAGATTATGAAACCGAGCGACGAGTACACGACTCACGATTTGTGAGCGATACTGCATCGCTCGGAGGCGTCACACAGCCCGACGTCGCAAGTGATGCCGGATGTGCATCACAAAAAATGTGACCCCGACGATCTATCGCACAATAGATCGTCTCGTGTAAAGCACCCTTAATGCTTAGGCTATGTGCGCACGTTGCATATTTGCATGCAGTTACACTGCGATCTGCACCGCAGCGTAACTGCATGCATCCTGCGTCCCCTGCATAATCTATGAACATTATACAGGAGCCATGCGCACGTGGCGTATTAGAGCGCAGCACTTCGGCTGCTGCCCAAAGCGCGTGTTCTAGGAAGTGACATGTCACTTCTTTCCTGCACTCTGCATGCAGTCCCCGCCCTGTCTATGGGAGGGGCTGCACTCAGAGCGCATGAAATCGGCTTTTTTTTTTTTTTCATTACGGACTCTTTCTGCAGCGATTTGAAGCGCACGTGTGCTGTTCAAATCGCTGCAGAAATTTCTGCAAGGACAAACGCTACGTGCGCACATAGCCTTACACTGCAAGCCATAAAGCTCCCTTTTTTATATTATTAAGTTGATTGGAAAAAAATTGGCAATTCTTTTGGATTGATTTATTATGAAGAACAGATGTTGCATGAAGCGGTAAAGGTTAGCCACCACCATGATAATTCATGCAGTTGCTAAGCAGATTCCATGATCTAAGCCCAGTGATGTTCCGGTAAAAAAAAACAACTTGAAAAAGTATACGAGACCACCTGAGTGTAATTTATTCTCAGTATAACCACAGCTGTTCTATGAGGACCTGAGAACATTAGGGATCAAACAGCATCATGAAAACCAAGGAACACACCAGACATGTTAGGGATAAAGTTGTGGAGCAGACTATAATAGGGTTAGGTTATATAAAAATAGCCCAAGCTCTGAACATTACACAGAGCATTGTTCAATCAGCCATCAAAACAATAGAAGTATGGCACAAACATTCCAAGATATGGCCGTCCAGCTAAATTGACATGCCAAGCAAGGAGAGCACTAATAAGAGAAGTAGCCAATTGGCCCAGACTCATTCTGGAGAAACTAAAGCGATCCACAGCTCAGGTGAGCAAATCTGTCCAGAGGACAAGGGTGCTTTCACACTGGCGTATAAAAAAATAATCTGTCCCATTCTCATCCAGAAATGTGGGAATAGTGAAATCCCTTTGGTATTCCATATGTCATGCGAGTGTGCGATTTTATTTATTTTTTATATATATATTTTTTTCTCACCTACCATCCATATGAAATGCGTTTTTTTTTTTTCTCTCAGCAGCTGTTATTCTACATTCATTTACAGGATCATGTATAGTGTTCTATGCTACAGAATGGGAATGTATCCGTAAAAAATGGACGTGTGTGGCGTCTGAATTATTTTTCTTGCACCCATGGACGAGTCGTGTCCAATAGACGAGTACAGTCACAGCATCCTGCAATTTTTTTTCTACAGACCGATTCGTGCTGAGACAAAACTTTGCTCTGCCTCATTGACTAACATTGATTATAGTGAAATGTGATTATTTCTCACATTGCACACATCAATTTTATACTCTGGTGTGAGAGGAGACTTAGCCTGGACTCACACTAGTGTCGCACCCAGGGATATGGGGTACTCGGTTTGCAAGCAATGTCTCTCTTGGGGATGTCACGGTGGTGGCCGCTGCCCGGTTCCGTGCCCTGGGCCCTTTTTGTAATGGGGTGTATTTACAAGGGATTTAGGTTACTGTTCATACGTGACGCCACTTGTGGTGTTGCGGTTAAATATATGTGGAGCCGCCGCTGCAGAATGTCACTACTGGGGCTGGTGGTAATTGCAGCCTGGATGGTAGACCTCCGCAAGCCGGGCCGGGCCCCAGAGGATGGGTGATGTGACGTCGGAAGAAGGTAGTCCACACAAAGGTATAGTGCAACTGGTTTTTACTCACTGCTGGTATGTGGTAACAGGTTACCCGAGGCCGGCTGGTTTCACCTTTAGGTCCCCTTTGTCCCACTGCCAGTGTAGTAATCTGGTACCTTCTTCCCCTGCACCTGTCTCCTGGTAAATGGGTCCCCGTGGCGTAGAGCACCTAGGGGTCCCCGTCCGGTGGTTTGTCCACTTCTATCCGTCTGACTACTCTCCACAGTCTGCCCCTCCCACCTGGTCAACTATTGGACTGGTCTGGCTCCACCTCTAGGCGGCCATCCATTGGTCCGACCCTAGCTAAGTACCATTGTATGGGGGATTGTTGCTGAAAAACTGGGATTACCTGTGTTTTTGCGGTTACTGGCACTGGGTCTCTGGGTTCCTAGGGGGTAGGCCCTGCATCCTTGTGGATGGCTTCAGGGGCCCTACATTCCCCCTTGGTTAATTCCAGCACGTCCTCGGGCTGCAAGTGAAACTGTTTACACTTTTATTTATTTATTTATTTATTTCAACAGGTAAACATTAACACATAACAAGTCTTCCCACACAGGGTAGGTTCATCACTTTAAATGTTTCAATAACTGGAGTACCCCTCCCTAAACCCACCACCCAAAGATCCTGGTCCCAGAACCCTCTAAGGAGGCAGGTCACCGGTTCCGTTAGTGACCAGGTCTGGATCATCTCTGTCCCGGACCTTTCCTGCACCCGACCTCTCCTTGGTGGTGGTGCTTAAACGGGGTCCACTGCTGGGTGTACTCTGGTGGCGCACACCTGTTGCAACTTTTTACAGGTTAAGAGTTTTTGGCTGCTGCCAGTCCTGCAGCCTGGGGTCCATTTTTATCTAATCAAGCATAATTGGTAAACTTTTCAGGAACAGTTCAAACAACAAAACAAACAAACTGGTAGCATAACGGGTAACAGCTAACAAGGTGCTGGATAGGGCCATCTGGTTCACTTTGCCTCCTGGGATCAGCACTCAGAGTCTGCGTGCACTGCCTCCTGGTGGCAGCTGGGGGACTGGTGCTGAAGTGGGAGCGGGTTCCTCTGCAACGATCTCTGCTGGCACATAGGGTTGCATCTGGGAACCGATGTCAGCCCCGGGGCTCTGCGAATCCGCTGGACACACACAAGCAGAGTGTCCCGGTTTGCTGCATCGACAGTAAGTAGTGGGACATCGCTCCAGGACCTCAGGCAAAGACCGCATCGTGAGAACATCGCAGAAGCCATTACCCCCCCGTGCGCGGACCCCATGCAGCCTCCGGGGTGCTAGTAGAAGCCGAGTCCGACTCCTCCGGTTCTACAGCGGCGAGGACGGGTACAACCTGCTCATCATCATCCCTCTGCACGCGCTTAGGATTAACCGGTTCTATGGCGCAGTCCCTTAGGTTTCTTTTTCTTTGCCACTTACTTGCGGGACTGGAGCACCTCTGGGAACTTCCAGGTCAGGTTACTGCCTTCTTCCGCCCATGCTTACAGGAGTTCTGGGCAGGGTTTCTATTTGCGCCTTTTGGTCAGCTGTGGCGCAGTTATTTTTCACGGCAAAATGGCGGTGTTTTTTCAAACAATACAGTCCATAAAACAGTCTTTTAAGGCACATGTCACCCGCTTTGACCAGGTCCAGTTCAATCCTGTTTGTGACGCCAGAAAAAAGGGTTGTCGTGCCCAGGAATATGGGGCCCTGGGCCCTTTTTGTAATGGGGTGTATTTACAGGGGATTTAGGTTAATGTTCATATGTGACGCCACGTGCGGTGTTGCAGCTAAATATATGTGGAGCCGCCACTGCAGAACGTCACTACTGGGGCTGGTGGTAATTGCAGCCTGGATGTTAGACCCTCCTCAAGCAGGGCTGGGCCCCAGAGGATGGGTGATGTGACGGGCGTCGGAAGAAGGTAGTCCACACAAAGGAATAGTGCAACTGGTTTTTACTCACTGCTGGTGGGTGGTAACAGGTTACCAGAGGCCGGCTGGTTTCACCTTTTAAGTACCCTTCGTCCCAGTGCCAGTGTAGTAATCTTTTATACCTTCTTCCCCTGCACCTGTCTCTAGTAAATGGGTCCTCGTGGTATAGAACAACTGGGGGTCCCTGGTTTGTGGTTTGTCCACCTCTGTCCGCCTGACGGTAGCGTGAACCCTGTGGGGTTGGAGTCTCTGGTCCTGTCCCCGGTTCTCTTTTTGTTACCAAGTCTTCGGATTTTTAGGGTCAGTGAGGTCCTTGATGGTCTCCTCGCTGTGCAGATGTTAACAGGTCGGCTTCAAGCTCTTTCCTGTCCTAGGGTCCTGTACCCCATCGGTGCGTAGGCCTGGGAGTACCCCACCATACTCCACCGGCAACTACTCTCCTGGGTACCAGGTCACTGTCAACCTGAGCCAGGACGTCACTTTGCTTCCACCTTCACTCCTCTCCTGCTACTGCAATGCAAACTGACTACTCTCCACAGTCTGCCCCTCCCACCTGGTCAACTAGTGGACTGGTCTGGCTCCACCTCTAGGTGGCCATCCATTGGTCCAACCCTAGCTAAGTACCATTCTATGGGGGATTGTTGGGGAAAAACTGGGATTACCTGTGTTTTTGGTGTTACCGGCTCTGGGTCTCAGGGTCCTAGGGGGTAGGCCCTGCATCCTTGTAGCACCCTGATGGGTCACAGCTGTGAAGCTGAGGGCGGGCGCTGCGGAGGAGAGGGAGGGCTTAATCCCCCATCTCCTCCATGGTCAGTCTGTGCATATATCGCACTGCACTGGGATAACATCCTAGTGCAGTCCGATGTATCTCTCGCACCCATTCACTTGAATGGGTGCGAGAGATATGGCTCTGAGAAAATTTCAGCATGCTGCCGCTTTTCAAGCATCCAGAATCTGGATGCGAGAAAAGCTGACCAACTGCTCTCCCTCTTTGACTAGCATTGGTCACAATGCAATACGAGATTTTCTCGCATTGCACTCGTCCATTTTTCACGCTCGTGTGAGCGTACCCTTAGTTGTATACTCCACATATCTGGACATCATTGAAGAGTGGCAAGGAGAAAGCCATTTTTGAAAGCAAGCTAAAAGAAGTACCATTTGCAGTTTGCAAAAAGCCATGAAGGGGACACAGTGAGCATGTGGAAGAAGCTCTGGTCAGATGAACTTTATGGGCTAAATGCAAAACTGTGTGATAGAAAACTAACACTGCACATCACCCTGAAAACGCCATCCCCACCATCACACATGGTGGCAGCATCATGCTGTGGTAAGGCTTTTCTTCAGTAGGGACAGGGAAGCTGGTCAGAGTTGATAGGAAGATGGATGAAGCTAAATATAGGGCAATCCTGGAGGAAAATCTGTTAGAGGCTGCAGAAGACTAGAGACTGGGATGTAGGTTCACCTTCCAGCAGGACAATGACCCTAAACATACTGCCAAAGCTACAATGGATGGTTTAGATCAAAGCATATTCATGTGTGAATGGCCGAGTCATAGTCCATATCTAAAGCCCACTGAAAATCTGACAAAACTTAGGGGTACTTTGCACGTTGCGACGTCGCAACGTGTAAAGCCTAGAAGCACCGATAAACTATTGCAAAAGCGTCGTAAATCGGTGATCTGTGTAGTGTCTGTCATTTCCATAATTTCACTGCAGCGACAGGTACGATGTAGTTCCTCATTCCTGCGGGAGCACACATCGCTGTGTATGAAGACGCAGGAGCGAGGAACATCTCCTTACCTGCGTCCACCGGCTATGCGGAAGGAAGGAGGTGGGCGGGATGTTTACGTCCTGCTCATCTCCGCCCCTCCGCTTCTATTGGCCGCCTGCCGTGTGACGCCGCACGACCCGCCCCCTTAGGAAGGAGGTGGGTCGTCGGCCAGAGCAACGTCGCAGGGCAGGTAAATGCGTGTGAAGCTGCCGTAGCGATAATGTTCGCTACAGCAGCTATCTCAAGAAATCGCATCTGCGACGGGGGTGGGGACTATCGCGCTCGGCATCGCTACAATCTGCTAGCGATGTCGCAGCGTGCAAAGTACCCCTTAAATTGCAGTTCACAGACGCCTCCGTCCAATCTCAATGAGTCAGGGATATTTTGCAAAGAAGAATGGACAAAAATGTCAGCCTCTAGATGTGCAAAGCTGCTAGACATACCCCAAAAATTATCAGCAGTAATTGCAACAAAAGGTGGTCCTACAAAGTACTTACTCCGGGGGGCTGAATCCAAATGCACATCACAATTTTCAGATTTATATTTTCAAAATATTTAGAAAATCATGTTTCATTTATTTTACACTTCACAAATACTTGCCACTTAGCATTAGTATATCAGATAAAATCCCAATAAAATACATTTGTTTGCGGGTGGAACGTGAAAAAGAAAAAATGTGCGAAAGTTCACGTGATATATACTTTTTCAAGGCATTTGTGTTGAATATAAATTAAACCTAGAGACAAATTTTATACAGCATAGTAATGTATTTTGAATTTTTTTTCTCCTTTTTTACATCTGTTGAATGCATTGTGTATGAAATATGGATGCCTCATTGTAGGGGTATGAGCACAGAAGTCGCTAATTTCTGCAGCATTGCAAAGGGTGATGGATTGTATACACTACAGTTCAAAAGTTTAGGGTCATTAGATATTTCCTTATTTTTGAAAGAAAAGCGCATTTTTTTTCAATGAAGCTAACATTAAATTAAACAAATGCACTCTATACATTATTAATGTGGTAAATGACTATTCTAGCTTCAAACGTCTGTTTTTTAATGTAATATCTACATAGGTGTATAGAGGCTCATTTCCAACAACCCCCACTCCAGTGTTCTAATGGTACATTGTGTTTGCTAACTGTGTTAGAAGGCTAATGGATGTTTAGAAATCCATTGAAAACCCTTGTGCAAGTATGTTAGCACAGCTGAAAACAGTTTTGCTGATTAGAGGAGCTATAAAACTGACCTTCGTTTGAGCTAGTTAAGAAACTGGAGCATTACATTTGTTGGTTCCATTAAACTCTCAAAATGGCCAGAAAAAGAGAAATTTCATGTGAAACTCGACAGTCTATTCTTGTTCTTAGAAATGAAGGAGATTCCATGCGAGAAATTGCCAAGAAACTGAAGATTTCCTACAACGGTGTGTACTACTCCCTTCAGAGGAGAGCACAAACAGGCTCTAACCAGAATAGAAGAGAAGTGGGAGGCCCCGCTACACAACTGAGCAACAAGACAAGTACATTAGAGTCTCTAGTTTGAGAAATCGACTCCTCACAGGTCATCAACTGACAGCTTCATTAAATAGTACCCGCAAAACGCCAGTGTCTACGTCTACAGTGAAGAGGCGACTCCGGGATGCTGGCCTTCATGGCAAAGTGGCAAAGAAAAAGCCATATCTGAGACTGGCTAATAAAAGGAAAAGATTAATATGGGCAAAAGAACATAGACATTGGACAGAGGAAGATTGGAAAGAAGTGTTATGGACGGAAGAATCAAAGTTTGAGGTGTTTGGATCACACAGAAGAACATTTGTGAGATGCAGAACTACTGAAAAGATGCTGGAAGAGTGCCTGATGCCATCTGTCAAGCATGGTGGAGGTAATGTCATGGTCTGGGGTTGCTTTGGTGCTGGTAAAGTGGGAGATTTGTACAATGTAAAAGGGATTTTGAATAAGGAAGGCAGGGAAAAAAATGGGATTTTATGAATGTCATTGATTATGCTGATATTGTAAAACGCTATTTATTTTACACTCTAAATATGCTGCGCAAAGTAAAGAGTAAAAACAGGCTATGTTCATATACTGCATGTTTTACTGCGTTTTTGGTGCATTCAAAGTCACAATGCATGCATTTCCTTCTCCCAGCAAAGTCTACCGTATGATATTTCTATTTTGCTGTCCACAAAGTGCATCTTTTTTGGCTATGTTTTTGAAGATGCAACATGTCAATTCTTTTTGCGTTTTTGCCACCGTTTTTGAGCCCTTCCAATCAACAGATTTTGACTTAAAAACACATTGGGCAAAATGCGGTAAAAGCGCGTCAAAAACGCATGCATTTTTGCCGCGGGTGCGTTATTTTGGGGCCAAAAACACTGCATCCTTGTGGTCAACAAAAGATGCAATGTGGGAACATAGCCTAAGGCCTGTGCGCACAACACTGTTACCTGGCGCCATTGAGCCTTCAGAGTCCTTCACAAATTGGCATATCTGGGTAAGAAGTCTTGGCACATATAAAATTGTTCTCTGTGTCTTTACTTCTGGATTTACAAAAAAAACCCCAATTATTACATCCTTGCAAAAGCAACACCACATCTGTCCACAGGTTGTGTGTGCCATCCGGTTAGGAAGCACGAGGTTCTTCAATAGAGCTAAGCTGCAATACGAGGCCCAACCGAAGGACGGATGTGGCGCTATTTCTCTCTAACCCTATACAATCCTTTTTTCAATATTTTTCTAAAGCTATATTAAGACAAAATGTCTCCATCACTTGTAATCCGCTTTTAGAAAGCTCTGTCCTACAGGAGTTGTCTCTGAATAGTTCCCCTTTCTAAAAAAGGTTATTTGTTCACACAGAGCACTCATGTGTGTTGTAAATGGGCAGCGGAAAGCAGAAGTCATCTCGCAGAGGACATAAGAGTGTTAGGTCATGTTTCACAAGCTTTGGATAAAACTAAAAGATTATATATATATATATATATAATATTATATACACACACACACACTTTATATAAATAATTTATTTTTAAAGGAATCTGTCAGCAGGATTTCAATTCCCCAAGCTGTTTATATGTGTGTGACGCCCTGGCCTATCAGGACATCATAGGGTATTGTGCAATCTGCCCTTCTGCACAGTATCCACCTCCTCCTTGGTTACGGGTCCCTAACCTTTGGTGTTGCCAAGAACAGCTAATCAAAATCCTAGGAACACTCTGCACCACACCCACCAGTGGACGGCCTGAGTGGAATAGGGTCGCCCACTTGGAAGTTGGTAAGGGGGTGGTCAGGAGTGTCAGGAGACAGTCAGTTAGCTAGTGACTCTCAAGAGGAGAGGTCACGGAGCGGTGAAGTGTTGGAGGAGAAGCGGAGCTGGGCTCCTCGAGACTACTAGGTGGCAGACGTTGGTCTGGGCCTGGTAGGAGCTGGAACCGCGGTCGCAGGGGATTGTGACAAGAGGCACGGACTTTCGAGGAGGACAGCCGGCGGCCTTGTGAGTCCAAACGACCCCTTACAGTCCCAACGGCACTTCCCCGTCACCCTCATCGAGTCCCGGGGCATTCCCCCTACCCGTGGAGGGGTTAAACATCTTGCTGCCCGCACCATCGCCACCGGGTACTCCCCATTGCAGCGGTGGTACTCCCTCTTACCACGCACCATGGGTGGCGTCATGAACTGTCCTTACAATCCCCTGTAAATAATCCCCCTTTATTCCGAGTGGCCGTGCGACCCCGAGCCCCGGGTCCAGAGATCCCTCGAGCCACCGCGGATCCGGATCCGAGCAGCCCGGCGGCTAATGCGGGGGCAGCACATGTGCATGTAGCTCTTTGAAAGACAAGTCCAGCAATCTCTCTACATGACAGTCTGTTCCTCCATTACTGAAAAATCAGCATTTGTAGTGATATGCAAATGAGGCTGAAGAACTATTAGTGGATCTGATGCCTTTGTCACTCCAGCTCTATTCCCCACCCGGCACTGCCTCTTCTTGCTTGACTGACAGCTCTTCCATCAGAAATCAAACAGTATAAAGACTGTCAGTCAAGCAGGAGGTAATGCTGGCCGGGCAATAGAGCTGGAGTGACAGAGACTTGAGATCTACAAATAGCTGTTCATTATCATTTGCATAGCAATTCACATGCTAATTTCTCAAAAACAGAGAAGCGGACTAGTTAGTTAAACATATGCATGGACTGTAGCTACGTGAATATATATATCTAAATAGTTTGCGGGGTGCATTCCTTCTGACAGATTCATTTTCTTTATTGGAAACAATAGATATGTATTTCATGGGTTTAACGCATTGTTGTTATTTTCATTGACATACCCATTCACTTGAAGGCAAGTTTGATCTGTAGATTAGATGTTGGTGGGCACCACAGTTTATTTGAGGAGTTGCCACTGTAATGGTTACTCCACTGAGTGGTGTGAACACTGGTCCCATAGAGTTTCATACACATCCATGTGTCCGATTCGTTAGACTCAGAGCATGTCCTATTCTCTTCCGTTTGGTGGATCAGATTCAGTCATTAAAGCTTATGGAATCCATTATAAACCGGTTGAAAAACGGAAGACATACCTATTTAAGTTTTCCATCCAGTCATTTTTAAGAGTCAATTAGATAAAATTAGGTCAGACAGTTTGAGTTTTCAGTTATTAAAAATGGATGTAAGGCCTCCTTCACATGTTCATGTTTGCGGTACCTGTGACGTCCGTTTCTGCACGTACCCAAGACACGGACACACATAAACCCATTAAATTCAATGGGTTTGCACACATATCCCTGTTTTCACATGGACCATGTGTAGCACATGTGTGTCTGTGTGCTCCACACAGCGACATGTCTGTTTTTTACCAGCAGCACTGATGTCACACGGACCGCACACTGGTGTGATCCATGTGACATCCGTGTGACATGTACCTGAGAAAACACGTCACTTAAAAAAAAATAAATTATAATTTTTATACTTGCCTGTCTCCGAAGCTGCTGTCACACTTACTTCCTGGCCCGCTCATTAGGCTCATGAATATTCACTGCACTGACCGTGGACCAGGAAGTAACAGCAGCATGGGAGACGGGTAAGTATACCAGCTCATGCTGTGTGCTCTCCTGCTGTCACGAATAGCACACGAAACACGGACACATATAAACACCTACACCAAAGACTGTGCAAAATGTTCATTTTTTTGCATGGACGTGAGAAAGAGGCTTAAAACAGTGGCAAAACAAAGAGTCATTTTTGCACAGCCATTTTTTTTTTTTTTAACATTTCATATATAAGATGGTAAAGAATAGTCCGGTCACTTCTTTTATATGCCTCATGACTTTAGAAGATGGAAGTGGTTAAAAGAAGTTACAAAAGACTGAAGTTAAGCAGCGCAAGACATTTTTACATTGCAGTGCAGACGTTCATTATTTTTTGCATTTTTCTTTTTTTGGTGGGTTCCAGGTCGAATGCACACACCAAATACCATCAAAGTTTCATCTTTTCTTTTACTTTTTTGCATATGAGACGTTTTCTCAATCTTCTCCTATTAAACAAACATGAACATTGGGCAATACATGGATGGCAGCTGGCTGATTTTTGTTCATGGAGCCAAAGACTTATATTGGCAAGTTTGATTAGTCACTAGGTTCAAAAATGGCTTACCAGTGTTTTGGGGCAGCCCACACGGTCTATAAAAATACAGGGACATGTGAAAAACAACCAAGACTATAACTGGTATGATTTCTGTCCGTAAAAAAGGCAGACAGAATGCATATGTGGAAAACTCACCTCTTAATGAGCCCTTACTATTGGCACTCGTATCTTGTATTGGGCCATTTTTAATGTGTGGGTTTGGCCATAGACTATAACGGGTATATGTTCTATGCAGGATAGAATGTATAGATGATGTATGTGTATAATTGATACTGTATGAGGCCTTACATGTGTGAGCAAATTACACTCCTTCTACAGTGCTGACCAAAAATATTAGCACCCCTGCAATTCTGTCAGATAATACTCAGTTTCTTCTTGAAAATTATTGCAATCACAAATTATTTGGTATTATTATCTTCATTTAATTTGTCTTCAATGAAAAAAAAATAAAAAAAATTGTCATAAAGCCAAATTGGATATACAGTAATTCCACATCAAACATAAAAAAGGGGGTGGACAAAAGTATTGGCACTGTTTGAAAAATCATGTGATGCTTCTCTAATTTGTGTAATTAACAGCACCTGTAACTTACCTGTGGCACCTAACGGGTGTTGGCAATAACTAAATCACACTTGCAGCCCAGTTGACATGGATTAAAGTTGTCTAAACCTCTGTCCTGTGTCCTTGTGTGTACCACATGGAGCATGGAGAAAAGAAAGAAGACCAAAGAACTGTCTGAGGACTTGAGAATCCAAATTGTGAGGAAGCATGAGCAATCTCAAGGCTACAAGTCCATCTCCAAAGACCTGAAAGTTCCTGTGTCTACGGTGCGCAGTGTCATCAAGAAGTTTAAAGCCCATGGCACTGTGGCTAACCTCCCTAGATGTGGAAGGAAAAGAAAAATTGACGAGAGATTTCAACGCAAGATTGTGCGGCTGGTGGATAAAGAACCTCGACTAACATCCAAACAAATTCAAGCTGCCCTGCAGTCCGAGGGTACAACAGTGTCAACCCGTACTATCCGTCGGCGTCTGAATGAAAAGGGACTGTATGGTAGGATACCCAGGAAGACCCCACTTCTTACCCTGAGACATAAAAAAGCCAGGCTGGAGTGTTCCAATACTTACCTGAGAAAGCCTAAAACATTTTGGAAGAATGTTCTCTGGTCAGATGACACAAAAGTAGAGCTTTTTGGGAAAAGTCATCAACATAGAATTTACAGGAAAAAAAAGAGGCATTCAAAGAAAAGAACACGGTCCCTACAGTCAAACATGGCGGAGGTTCCCTGATGTTTTGGGGTTGCTTTGCTGCCTCTGGCACTGGACTGCTTGACTGTGTGCATGGCATTATGAAGTCTGAAGACTACTAACAAATTTTGCAGCATAATGTAGGGCCCAGTGTGAGAAAGCTGGGTCTTCCTCAGAAGTCATGGGTCTTCCAGCAGGACAATGACCCAAAACACACTTCAAAAAGCACTAGAAAATGGTTTGATAGAAAGCACTGGAGACTACTAAAGTGGCCAGCAATGAGTCCAGACCTGAATCCCATAGAACACCTGAGGAGAGATCTCAAAATGGCAGTTTGGAGAAGGCACCCTTCAAATCTCAGGGACCTGGAGCAGTTTTCCAAAGAAGAATGGTCTAAAATTCCAGCAGAGCATTGTAAGAAACTCATTGATGGTTACCAGAAGCGGTTGTTTGCACAACCTTTAACCAAAATAACTGCAATCAAGTATTAGGCTAAAGCCTGCTTTACATGTTACGATTCTGCATACGATATCGTATGCGATCGTACCCGCGCCCATCGTATGTGCGGCACGTTCAATTTTGTTGAATGTGCCGCACAAACGATTAACCCCCGTCACACGTACTTACCCGTCCATACGACCTCGCTGTGGGCGGCGAACGTCCACTTCCTGAAGTGGG
Organism: Anomaloglossus baeobatrachus; assembly: GCF_048569485.1. NCBI lineage: Eukaryota > Metazoa > Chordata > Amphibia > Anura > Aromobatidae > Anomaloglossus > Anomaloglossus baeobatrachus. The sequence continues at coordinate 424,942,703 of NC_134357.1, forward strand.
AGGGACGTGTTTGGCGTCACATTGACGTCACGCGGCAGCCGGCCAATAGAAGCGGTGGGGCGGAGATGAACAGGACGTAACATCCCGCCCACCTCCTTCCTTCCGCATTACCGGCCGGGAGCCGCAGGACGTAGGTAAGATCTGTGCGTCGTTCTCGTGGTGTCACACACTGCGATGTGTGCTACCCCGGGTACGATGAACAACCTGACGTTCAATTCATGAGGAATGAACGACGTGCGTGCGATGAACGTTTTACCGTTCATTCGCAATCGCATGTAGCTGTTACACACTACAATGTAACTTATGATGCCGGATGTGCGTCACTTACAACGTGACCCCGCCGACACATCGTAAGATATATTGTAGTGTGTAAAGCGGGCTTTAGGGTGCCAATACTTTTGTCTGGCCCATTTTTGGAGTTTTGTGTGAAATGATCAATGATTTGAATTTTGTTTTATTCTCTTTTGTGTTTTTTCATTGCAAGCAAAATAAATGAAGATAATAATACCAAAGAATTTGTGATTGCAATCATTTTCAAGAAGAAACTGAGTATTATCTGACAGAATTGCAGGGGTGCCAATACTTTTGGCCAGCACTGTGTGCCTCTGGAACTACACATAAGATTTGTTTTAAAAAGCGCTTAGGAAAATCAATACAGCACACATGCTAATATGGTGTACTGGAGACTTCTGCTTTATTACATCATATGACCAGTATAGTATCCCAGACATAGAAGTAACTATGCATCAATAAGAGCCGCAGGGGTGTGTAGAAATGTGAAACCTCCCCGCCCATCAATGTTAGCTGAACCCTATGACATGATTCAGTTATAAGACAAGATGGTTTCTATACAATACAAAATGGCTTGTACTTTCTCACATATGTAAAAATAGTTACAGATGAGGAGACTGTACATAGACTGCATTGTACGTCATCTCTGCCTCCATGTTGTGCTCTTTGCGCTATTTTGTGCTGATCAGAGTGGGATCTGTTTTCACAGAGGTGGAGAGAGAAAAAAGTTGTGCACATTTTCCATTCCGTCAGTCCGTGAAAATTGGATCTTACTCAGATGTCACCTCAGTGCGGCCCAATTTTTTTTTAACAGACTCACAGACTTGAATGTGGCAACTGATTTACAGAGGCAAATTGTGCATGCTAAGATTTTTAAAAATGTTTTATTTTTTTTCCTTCGATTGCTCAGTCCGAGGGAAAAAATCAAATGTACTGCCTCATTGATTAACATTATTTCGAGCGCGATACGATTTTTTTTTTTTTTTTTGACAGATACCACTCAGTCCGAAAATACCGTCATCTGCACAAGGCCTGAATCAGGGAAAGTGTGTAAGAGAACAGTATCCATTTTGTTCTTATAATGTCCATCTTGTCTTATGGTTAATGATGTCTTAGGTCTCAGATAGCACTGATGGGCGGGGAAACTTCACACTTTTATACATGTCCCGCCCCTAAGCAGGCGAACTGCTCTGATCCCGGATTGCTGTGGCTCAATGGTTCCCGGACCCGGGCTTAGTGTGAAGCCCCTCACCTGCCGGTCACCTCAGGGTTTTCACGTGCTGGGAATCTTCCGGCAACAGTTATGTCGGGTTAACTTCAATAGGAATCGTGACGCCACTCTCGGTGTTTGCGGTCAGGGTGATGGGGGGGGGGGACTGCCACTGCAGTTTAGCGAGCGTCTGGGGCTGATGGTACTTGCATTCTGGTGTTATGGCCTCCCGAGAGTGAGGCTGGCCCCAGGGGCTCGGGTTTAAGTGCGTAGAACCACAGGTCACAAAAGCACTCACACACAGTCCAGAATATCTCTCAGGGTTTTTACTTCCTTTCTAGTGGTAGAGTGAGGCAACCCGGGCGATGCTATGATGAGCCAGGTGGAACCAGGTATCCTTCAGGCCGACGTAGGGGTGACTGCTGACTCGCCTTCCTAGCACTTCTTTTGTTTCGGATAATCCCTGACTTAGAGTACCGTGGGATTTATCCAGGGAAGTCGTGGCTGCCTTCCTCCCCTTTCTGACCCGTTTGCTGGCAGCGTGGACCAAGGTTAAGATGGCTCTTTTTCCCACTATTTCCACTAAAGGGGTCTTATGAGGCAAAAGGGCTGTTGGCGTCAGGGGCCGAGGTGAGACTCCCTATAGCATAGTTACCCAAATCTTGATATTTTACCCCTTGAAAGTTTTGTCCCAAAACCATGAAAAACACCACTTTTGGTCTTGTTTGCATAAGCTTACTCTATGTTGCAGGTCCCAGTAACTGTTATAGCTACATCCCTCATGCTTTACACTGCAGCTCTGCTTGCCTGCTGATGCTGAGTATAATTATAAGCCTAGCAGGAAGTCAGTGTATGAAGAGCTGATTTCCATTATCCCAAATATAGAATATTATCTGTTTCAGTAAAGGAAATGCCTGATGCCGCAATACACGCAGGATTGACTGGGACTTGTAGTTCCACCTGGCCTGTGAAGTGAGAGCTTCTATACATGTTCTGTAGTCACGTTTCAGCTCGCCTCGCCGCCTGTCACCTTGTGCCCTTATTTCCTTTTCACCTTCACCCACTTTTTCCTTTCTCGCCCATACACCTGTCTACAAAGCGCCGCCTTCAGTCTCCATGGTAACTGTCTCTGGATAATGGGAGCATCTATTTGATCACCATGGAAACCAGAGCGTTTGCTACCCCATTCTGTACATCGAGCAGCCAGACGGCACGGTTTTTCCACCATTCATTCATTTAGCCGTGCGTGCCCACGTTCTGCACATTTACCATTTTGCTATAGATTCTAAGCCCCGTGCAAAAAAAAAAAAAGTAGACTGAGCACATCGGAGATTGCAGAACAGGGTGGAAATTGAGCAAGGAAAGTGAGAGGACGATGCAACCGTTACATGAGAACGGGTCTCCGACTGTGACCAGATGGCAGCTTTTAAATGTTAAATACCACATTTTTATAGGGGACACTTTTGGTGAACGCTCCTTTTTTGGGCAGTTTTTTTTCTTTTCCTGACGCAGTTTAGACCATGTGCACACTGAGACTTTTTGCCAAGTTTTTGGAAATGCCAAAATTTAGAAATTTTACACACAAGAATCCATACCGAAGGATATGTTTATACAGCATTGTTTAGACACCAAAATACCGGCACAGTGTTACCGGAGCCGCCTGAGGAATATTCAGGCCACTTCTCATAGCTGCCTTCAAACCTGACGTGGTTAAAAAAGCTGAACAAGACCGAACATATAGACAACAAGCCATTTAGACATTAATATGCACATGTTAAGTGTCAGACTGGGGCGGCAGGGGCCCACCAGTAACTCTGGGGGCCCACTGATCAACTACATGCAAATATTACATTTACACATTTACCTACGTGTCTATATAATAATATACTGTGTAGTCTGTAAAATAAATGATGAGGGTGCTTCCTTTGTCTGTGCATATTAAAACAAGTGTACTGTGCCAACTACTGATCATGTTGAGAGGTAAGTGACGTGCTACTGCACAGGGTCTTTTTTTTTTTTTTTTTTTTTAGCCTGTCCGCTCAAAAACACTTTGTCTAACCACAGCCCCTAGGGGGATAAGTGGACAAAAAGTACCGAAAAATGGTGGCACTCCAAAGGGTTAAAATATTGTAGTCGAATCAAGGGGCCCCTGGTTCCTCTTGAGGGCCAAACACCGCGGCAAAAAGGATTATGCTTATTTTTTTTTTTTTACCGATTGGAGAGCATAAAAACTTAAAAAAAAAATAAAAGCGCCCCTGAAGCTAAAAAAAAAAATGTCCTCCTTTCTCCCAAATAGTTATCCCTGCTTTATGGATGGAACAAAAAATAGTCTATGGAACATATTTTTATGTCTAACAAAAGATGAAATTTGTATATATATATATATATATATATATATATGTGTATGTATATATATCTATATATAATTTTAATATTATACAGTATATGTATGAGTGTGTGTGTGTGTATATATATATATATATATATATATATATATATATATATATATATATATATATATATATATATATAATACACATACTGTATAATATTATAATATATATATAGATAGAGAGCTATAGATATATAATATAATATTTCATACCTTTTTTCTTTTCATGGATCATAATGGATTGTCACCCAATTAACCAATCCATTTTTTGCACGGCTAATTCTTTCTAGTAATTTTGGACCTATTTTAATTTTTGTTTAGCTAATCTTTAAGTCCAGGAGAGGCATGAAATAAGTTAGGTTCCCATAAAAAAAAAGGGTCACTTTGTCAAGGTTGATGGGCTCACATGAATTGGACAATTTACTGCTAAGTACCTTCATTTTTCTAAGTGTATTCCATGTAGCATTAACGCAGTTTACATTTTATATATTCTATGTTAGCTTATATATCGTAACGCTGCTGTATTCTTTTTGTTTTGTGTTCAATCTCCATACCGCTCCAGTGAGCTGCCTGTATTTTCTATTTTTTCCATTTTTTTTCAGACATATCCTCTTAAAGGGAACCTGTCACCAGGTTTTTCCCTTATGAGTTGTGGCCACCACCAGTAAGCTCTTATATACAGCATTCTACAATCTATATATATAATTGCCTTATTCTGTCTGTCTGTCTGTCTATCTGTCATGCTCCGAAATTGTGTCCTTACGGTGACACAAAGCTGATTGGCCGCTGGGCTCGCCATGGCCCCGCCCCCCCACACGGATTGGCCTCTCGCCCCGGCTCTCTGCAGGCCCCGCCCCCCTCACGCAATGCACGCTCGCTCTGCCCCAACTGACACGGAGCCGCGACTCCCAGGTGAGTACACACACACATCAGATCACACTCACTCTCACACTCACTCTCACACATCACATCCACACACTCACAACATGCTGGGATATCGCTTGCTTCTACACCGGCTCCGTCACGATCCCAGCAGCGCCACACATAACCTTGCGATGCTGGCATCTTGACGGAGCCGGTGTACGCTGGTAACCATTATACACATCGGGTAACTAAGGTCCCTTAGTTACCCGATGTGTATCATAGTTACCAGTGTACACCGGCTCACACTCACTCTCACACACATCACATCGCATCCACACATCAAGGTCCTGCAACGGCGGAAAATACAGACACATAACAGCACACACATAACAGCACACACATAACAGCACATACACATACACACACACACACATACACACACACAAATCAGATCACACACACCTCACACATCACATCGCATCCACATACTCACAACATCCTGGGATATCGCTTGCTTCTCGGCGGCGGGACTGTGCTGTTGTGAGCTTCCAGGACCTGCGGGAGGATCACATGGCCAGAAGCATGTGATATCCCCGGATGTTGTGAGTATAAGCGCGTATGTGCGATATCGTCAGTGTCTGTGTGTGTGAGTGGATGCGATCGGGTGTGTGTGAGTGGATGCGATCGGGTGTGTGTGAGTGGATGCGATCGGGTGTGTGAGTGTCGGCAGAGGAGCACGGCGTGCTGGAGGAGGCTGGGAGCAGAGAGGCTGATCATGGGGAAGGCTGGGAGGAGAGAGGCTGATGCTGGGGGAGGCTGGGAGGGGGAGGCTGGGGCGAGGGAGGCTGATGCTGGTGGAGGCTGATGCTTGGGGAGGCTGATGCAGGGGGAGGCTGGAAGGAGAGAGGCTAATGCTGGTGGAGGCTGATGCTTGGGGAGGCTGATGCTAGGGGAGACTGGGAGGGGAAGGCTGATGCTGAGGGAGGCTGGGAGGAAGGAGGCTGGGAGGAGAGAGGCTGATCCTGGGGAAGGCTGGGAACGGGAGGCTGATGCTGAGGGAGGCTGGAAGTAGAGAGGCTGATGCTGGGGGAGGCTGGAAGGAGAGAGGCTGATGCTGGTGGAGGCTGATGCTTGGGGAGGCTGATGCTGGGGGAGACTGGGAGCGGAAGGCTGATGCTGAGGGAGGCTGGGAGGAAGGAGGCTGGGAGGAGAGAGGCTGATCCTAGGGAAGGCTGGGAAGGGGAGGCTGATGCTGGGGGAGGCTGGAAGGAGAGAGGCTGATGCTGGTGGAGGCTGATGCATGGGGAGGCTGATGCTGGGGGAAACTGGGAGCGGAAGGCTGATGCTGAGGGAGGCTGGGAGGGGGAGGCTGGGAGGACGGAGGCTGGGAGGAGAGAGGCTGACCCTGGGGAAGGCTGGGAGAGGGAGGCTGATGCTGTCGGAGGCTGATGCTGGGGGAGGCTGGAAGGAGAGAGGCTGATGCTGGTGGAGGCTGATGCTTGGGGAGGCTGGGAGAGGGAGGCTCATGCTGAGGGAGGCTGGGAGGAGGGAGGCTGGGAGAGGTAGGCTGAGAGAAGAGAGGCTGATGCACACACACACACACACACACACACACACGCACGCACGCACGCACGCACGCGCGCGCGCGCACTGCACAACACACCACACACACACACACACACACTGGGAACCACAAACAACTGCCCTACACAGACACCCACACACACAGACAACGCTGCACACACACAACACGCAACACACAAACACCGCGGCACACACAAATATACGCACATACCGCACAACACACACATTGCACAAAACATACCTCCCCCCAAAACACACCACACACACACAAACCGCGCAACACACACACACACACAACGCTACAGACACACAGCGCTCCACAAACAACGCAACACACATACAACACCGCTCTCACCCCCCGTCACACCCAGACAACACCCAGAACATGTACAGCGCCTACACAAACACTTGGTAACTACACACAACAACATCTCTCTATATATATATATATATATATATATATATATATAACAAAAATCATACATGAACTACACAATACGTAAATTCTAGAATACCCGATGCGTAGAATCGGGCCACCTTCTAGTACTGTATATAAGAGCCCAGGCCGCTCTGTATAACATAAAAAAACACCTTTATAATACCTAGGGGGCGGTCTGGTTCGATGGGTGTCGCTGCTCTCGGTCCAGTGCCTCTTCAATCCTGTGAGATTGCTGTCCTCCTGCCCAGCCTTGTATGCATGACATGTCCTGCGTCATTCACAGAGAAGTCTCCATTGCGCTCCTGCGCATGCGCACTTTGATCTGCCTGACTGAGGGCAGAGCAAAGTTCTGTAGTGCGCATGTGCGGGCGAGTTTTGACCTTCCCTCGCGCCTCCGCATTATAGTACTTTGCTCTGCCCTCAGCAGGGCAGATCAAAGTGCGCATGCACCATAGCGCAATGTAGGGCTCTGTTTGAATGACGTAGGATGCGTTATTCACAAGGTGCTAGGCAGGACAGCGGCCACAAGAAGAAAGGAGGCACCGGACCGAGAGTAGCGACACCCATCGGATCGGACAGTCCCCTCGGTGAGATTAAAAAAGGTGTTTTTTTTACGTTATACAGAGCGGCCTTGGCTCTTATATACAGTATTCTGAAATGCTATGTTTAAGGACTTATTGGAGTGCCTCTGGAACTCAAAAAGGAAAAACCTGGTGACAAGTGACCCAGCCAGCCTAACCTTTCTGATCGAGATGACAAGACGACACTTTTTAATATTGGTCAATGGAACTCTTGTTGATATGCCAATTCTCACTGACTCCTATGTATCCTATAGAGTGTAATCAAAGGTTTGTCATCTTGTGGCACTCTTAGCATTGCAGATGCATCATGCAACAAGTCTGTGTGTCAAGATGTCGATCAATGACATATGTTATTAAAAAAAAATCTTAGTAAAAGGACTCAAATATCACGTAGTTTACAGTAGACACCGTGGATGGGTCAAAAACCTTCAGCATGTCAGGATCTCATTTTTAGGATAAGGAGACAGAAGGGATAGATAAACCGGACAGGGACAGTATGGAGAGGAGGAGGACAAGGCTCAGAGGGTCCAATAGAAGAGGAAAAAGAGTATTGAGGAAAAGCAATGGGGGAGGGTGGCCAGGGATGGAGGGAGAGAGATAATAGGGGAGGAGAGGAAGAGGGGGAGGGTGGAAGGCTGTTGCATGAAACAAGCACACAAAGGACCAGGGTTGTGAAAGAGAGAGAGAAAAACCAAGCCGGGCAGGAAGCGGCATCTCAGAGCCAGGGTGGCCAGGAATGAGGTGAGTGCAAGGACCATGGCAAGGAATGCACAGTCATTTCTCCAAAAATCACAGGGACTGTGGCGGGAGAGCCTGATAATCACATACAATGGGAAAATTGGGCGCCTGTCATCACAAGATGCAAACCAGGACTATACTAACACCTAAGTAAGGCATGGCAGAATATACCGAAATAGGCGTAAGCATAAAACATTGTACAGATGTCCACAGGGACCTAGGCATAAGTGTGACCGTAGACAAATAGAAGTCTCCATCCAGTGATAGGAGAAAACTTTACTCTGAGACAGATGTAGCAGAGCCAAATGTGTCCTCTGTCTGGGGCTAGATCACATTAAGTTATGTATTACTAATCCCTGATAAACTTTGCTGAACTATATATGGCATATTCAGCTCTGCTACATCTTCATTATATGTATGTAGTATTCAAGATTGTGTAGCCAGGTCATCAGCACAATTTGTATTGTGTTTGCATGTATACGTCATTGTAAGAAAACAGATGGTCATAAGTGACGTGTGTGTGTGTGTGTGTGTGTAGATATATGGTCCCGGCAGATGTCCGCTGCTACACCCTTTACATGTATTTGAATTAAACCCAGGGTCCTTTACTTTCTGCTGTTGCCTCATTACCATCCTACGGTCATGAGAGTCACTCTGAGTATACAGTACCATTGTTGTAGTAGTATTATATAAAGTGCCATAATATGAGGGCATAGGTTCGTCTGTGTGTATGTATGTACACGGATTATATATACGGCGTGTGTGTGTGTGTGTATAATATGTATATGTATGTATGTATGTATGTGTGTGTGTGTATATGTGTGCGTGTAATATATATATGTATGTATGTGTATGTGTGTGTGTGTGTGTGTGTGTGTGTGTGTGTGTGTGTGTGTGTGTGTGTGTGTGTATATATATATATGTATATATATATGTATATATATATGTATATATATATATATATATATATATATATATATATATATATATATATATATATATATATATATATATATATATATATATATATATATATATATATATATATATATATATATATATATATATATATATACACATATATATATACACACACACACACAAACACACACAAACACACATTATACATATATTCTTCATAATACTTCACAGGTTCAGATTCATTAATCCCGACCTGATCCAATTTCTTGCAAGCTGGCATTGATAATGACGTTGAATCTCCAGCTGCTCTGTCTAGAGCATAAATATAGAAATGGTCTGACTGTAATGTATACACTGAGCTCAAGCTCCCGCGAGAAGTGGAGAAGTGACGCCTTAGTGAATCCGTCCCTTTAAGAAGCCAAATGGATATATATTGGCCATTAGTTTATAATAAGACATTGGTAGACTGAGGTTTCGTTCCTATCGGATCTCCATCTACACGCTTGCAATCATCGATTTGGTCACCAGTGGTTGTATCCTATGCAGGTACTGTATTTCTAATGGAGCAGTGAGGCGAAAGTTCTGGCTATTCAGACATGTCTTACTTTGATCAGTTTCTAGGAATACTTGATGAAGAGCAGTATTGCAGGTCTTTGAGGGTTTGTCATTAGTTACCCATGCCTATAATGGGCAAATTATCAGCTATGTTCCCTGCAAACCGCCCTATAATTATGCCAGTTTAGCATGGGTGAATGTGTGTGTTAATTCAGGAGATAGGCAGCTGTCAGATACCTGATGCCTCTTATCTTGCAAGGTAACAGCACTAAGAAGGATAAAATATGACCAGTCACACTAATTTCATCCAGTGTGAGAAATTGGAAATTGTAATATTGGCCCTACACCTATTCCATTTTTGGTGTATGTATTACACATATACAGTACATACATACATACATACATACATACATACATACAGTACCTACATACATAATTGCCGTATCTGTGTTTTGGGGATAATTCACACTGCAGTATTGCAGATGTACGTTCTCTGTTTTAGGCCGTGTTCACAGTGAGTGTTTTTTTTTCCTTTTTTATTTTTGTGTAGTTTCGTCACAAAACTGCATGCAAATCCTTATGCCAGCAAAGTCAATGAGAATCCTGAAGTTGTGTGCACGTTGCTTTTTTCCCTTGCAGATTTGGTGCAGAAATAAATCTGCAGCATGTCAATTCTTTCAACATTTTGCAGCGTTTTTTCACCCAAGAATACATGAATAATAAAGAGGTGCAGAAATTGCTATACCAAATACTCAACATACGTACATAGCCTAAAGGGTGCTTTACACGCTGCGACATCGCTAACGATATATCGTCGGGGTCACGTCGTTAGTGACGCACATCCGGCGCCGTTAGCGACATCGCAGCGTGTGACACAAAGGAGCGACGATCAACGATCGCAAAAACGTCAAAAATTGTTGATCGTTGACACGTCGCTCCTTTTCAAAATATCGTTGGTGGTGCATGCCGCTGGTTGTTCGTCGTTCCTGCGGCGTCACACATCGCTATGTGTGACGCCGCAGGGACGATGAACATCTCCTTACCTGCGTCCACCGGCAGTGAGGAATGAAGGAGGTGGGCGGCATGTTCTGGCCGCTCACCTCCGCCCCTCCTCTGCTATTGGGCGGCCGCTTAGTGACGCTGCAGTGACGTCGCTATGACGCCTAACGCACCTCCCCCTTGAAGGAGGGATTGTAAGGCGGTCACAGCGACATCGCTGAAAAGGTAAGTGCGTGTGATGCTGCCGTAGCGATAATGTTTGCTACGGCAGCAATCACCAAATGTCGCACGAACGACGGGGGCGGGTACTATTGCGCACGACATCGCAGCGTGTAAAGCACCCTTTAGGGTGTGTGCCCACAATTATTGTTTGCAGCATTTTGGACGCAGCATGGTTCAGCTGCGTCCCCAAAAACGCTGCATTGTACAGTACAAGCTGGATGGAATTTCTGGAAATCTCATGCCCACTGTGCGAGTACGATCCGCAGTGAAAACTGACCTATAGTCCAGCTTTTCGAGCCACAGCATGTCAATTCTTTGCTGCGAAGTCGCAAGCATCCTCTATAGGGAGAACACAAGCAAGAGACCGCATTGCCCCCGAAACCCTGATCATGGGCACGGACAGCTGCTTTCTCCTGTGGTGGAGACTCGCGGCCTCACAGGCCAGGACTTGCCACGTCCAGGATACTGCGGGTCCTGATAGTGGGCACGTACTCTTAGGCGGGCTTTGCACGCTGCGACATCGGTAACAATGTGTTACCGACACTGCAGCGATAGTCCCTGCCCCCGTCGCAGGTGCGATATCTTGTGATTGCTGCCGCAGCGAACATTATTGTTACGGCAGCTTCACATGCACTCACCTGCCCTGTGATGTCGCTCTAGCCGGCGACCCGCCTCCCTACTAAGGGGGCGGGTCGTGCGGCGTCATAGCGACGTCACACGGCAGGCAGCCAATAAAAGCGGATGAGCGGGACGTAAACATCCCGCCCACCTCCGTCCTTCCACATAGCCGGCCGGGACGCAGGTAGGAGATGTTCCTCGCTCCAGTGGCTTCATACACAGCGATGTGTGCTGCCTGCTGGAATGAGGAACAACATCGTACCTGTCGCGGCAGAGGCATTATGCAAATGTTGGACCCTACACCGATCATACGATAACGACGCTTTTGCGCTCGGTAATCGTATGTAAAAGTCTTTACACACTACGATGTCGAGAGCAACGCCGGATGTGCGTCACTTTCGATTTGACCCCGCCAACATCACAGCTGCGATATCGTAGTGTGCAAAGCCCGCCTTACAGGTGGAAGTTCTGTCCCTGACAACGTGCCTCAAACTTACATGCCTTGGCTGCTATTAGGTGGGGTCATGGAACACAGTCTGGTCGGAACTTGTGACTATATACAGACAAGAATATATGGTCCTATGGTTAAGTCAGTCATTTTATCTTTGTGAAATTTAGCATTTTAATGACTGGACTGAGATCATCATTTTGTTTCTACGTTCAGATCCTATGACCTTCACAATATGTAACACAATATCGCCTTTTTTGCTACTGTAACCAGCGTGCCTGTGTTTCTTTGCACTTGTCCTGCTAATTTCAGTGATATTTCAGGGAAATTGTGTTCGGTATTAGAAAAAAGTGGAAAAACATGGCTTCCAATTTCCAGCATCATACCTGAAAATAAGTTGTCTGGTATTGAAGCTTGGCTGCATTAGATGAGTTGTAATACCGCACACCACCTGTGGACTGAGAAGGTGCTGTTTCTTTCTGAAAGCAGCCATGTTTTTCTTATCTTGGAAACCTCTGTGAATGTTCTGTCCAATTTACAAGAAAACTCTAACTTTGCGCACATAATAGATGGTTTGGGGACGCTTAAAGGACATTTATAACAATATATCAACTGAAGTCCTTGAGTCGTCTTTATCTGTCGAGTTGATGGACATTCTTTTTTTTTTTTTCTTAGGCCGGTTTCACATGTCTGGTATTCACCATCCATGACGTCCAGCCTTCCAGTGGATCTGGTACAACTTCCTCATTTAGATTTATGAGGCTGTTGAGTTTTGGTCAGGAGACCGGCAGAAGGTCCCAAAATTGTGGTTTGTGCTCGGACTGTGAATGTTGGCCATGTGAAACCAGTGTTCACATCCCTCAATGTCTGGATTGACTGTGGGTCTCCCAACCCAAGCGTTGTCTATGAGCCTGTAAGTTCGGGTCTGGAGACCTCACAACTAGAGTTTGGGCATTACGGTCCGTATATGAGCAGAATAATATGCCTGACTGAAAATGGTATTAAGCGGGCTTTACACGCTGCGACATCGCTAATGCGGAGTCGTTGGGGTCACGGAATTTGTGACGCACATCCGGCCGCATTAGCGATGCCGTTGCGTGTGACACCGATAAGCGATTTTGCATCGTTGCAAAAACGTGCAAAATCGCTAATCGGCAACATGGGGGTCCATTCTCAAATCTCGTTACTGCAGCCGTAACGAGGTTGTTCCTCGTTCCTGCGGCAGCACACATCGCTGCGTGTGACGCCGCAGGAACGAGGAAGCTCCCCTTACCTGCCTCCCGGCCGCTATGAGGAAGGAAGGAGGTGGGCGGGATGTTACGTCCCGCTCAGCTCCGCCCCTCCGCTGCTATTGGGCTGCGGTTCAGTGACGTCGCTGTGACGCCGCACGGACCGCCCCCTTAGAAAGAAGGCGGTTCGCCCGTCACAGCGACGTCGCCGGACAGGTATGTATGTGTGACGGCTGTTGTGCGGCACGGGCAGCGATTTGCCTGTGTCGCGCAACAGATGGGGGCGGGTACCCACACTAGCGATATCGGGACCGATATCGCAGTGTGTAAAGTAGCCTTAAGTCATAATTGTTCTGCGGAAAGTCGGGTAAAAAATGTTATGGCTGCCATAACTGTCACTTGGGATATTACTACTCAGTTTCCTCAGTCTACTGAAGTCTAGTTATGTACATATGCCTCCATATATTTGGTAGGCAGGGGTATGTGAGCCATATTGGTGGTCCCCCAGACTAGATAGGATCATTGCTTATTATATGCCATGTTTATGATACAGCGAAAATAGTAGGCCTCATGTCTAAAAAGCAAAGCAGATATGAAATTGAGAATTTGCCCATGGCAACCAATAAGATCGTAGCTTTCACTTCCTAAGCAGCTCTGAAACAATGAAAGCTAGCATTTAATTGGTTGCTGACTCCATTTTACATCTGCATTGGTTTTTTTTAGATTCAGGATCAGAATGTTTCCCTGACATGATGTTGATCTTGCTGTGTAAGGCAGCTGGGGCCTCTCCGTTCATGGTCCCATGAGAGTGATGTCTTGCATAGTTTTTATTAAAGAGGCAATGCTCATAAATGTGCTGTATCAAGCAGTGTAAAAAGTTTGTATCCTCGCTGACCGCATAGACTTGGCATATCTTATTGTAATCAGCGTAACTGGTTTACTATAAAAAAGATCAAGAATAATGTTCTGTAGAGATATGAAAGGAGGACAGACAAGGGGGCTGAGATAGTAGGGTGGGGGGGCTCCTATACATTTTGCTTTGGGGCCTCAAGAGGAAATTCACGTTACACTTCTGGTTATAGACAGGGCTGCCAGAAATGAGAAGTCATGAACATCTGGATAAGAAAAAATAAGTTTCTGTACAGGGGGAGTATAAAATACAGATGGATAAGTTGAACATCAGTCTTCTGGCCAACAGCTTTCTTCCCCATAAGCATATATATTCTGTTTAACTGAGCAGGCATTACTTAAAGGGAATCTGTCAGCAGGTTTTTGCTACCTCATCTGAGAGCAGCTTAATGTAGGCAAGGGGATTCTGAATCCAATGATTTATCACTTAGATTACTTCCTGCAGCCGTTCTAATATAATCAGAGGTTTTAGATTTAGCAACTGCAGCAGTGCTAAGAGCTGCCCTTGCCCACAACAGGCTCTCAGTAGAGATTGTACATTGACAGTGATGTGTAAATCACAGGAGGGGGCATACCAGCTAGGCCTAACAATGATAATCACCTAGTGATAAAGCCTTTTGTTTAAGTAAACAACAGCACATAGCTTGATAAGAGAGGCATAGTTGTTTTTGTTTTTTAACTTAAGCTGGTGTCACACTAAGCGACAGCGACAACGACGTCGCTGTTACGTCACCATTTTCGGTGACGTAACAGCGACCTTGTAAGTCGCTGTTATGATCGCTGCTTAGCTGTCAAACACAGCAGAAGCAGCGATCATAACGTCGCTGTGCTACATGTGCAGAGAGCAGGGAGCCGCGCTTAGCGCTCGCTCCTTGCTCTCCTAGGTACAGTACACATCGGGTTAATTAACCCGATGTGTGCTGCAGCTACATGTCACAGTGCAGAGAGCAAGGAGCCGCCCACACTGCTTAGCGCTGGCTCCTTTCTCTCCTAGGTACAGTACACATCGGGTTAATTAACCCGATGTGTGCTGCAGCTACATGTCACAGTGCAGAGAGCAAGGAGCCGCGCGCACTGCTTAGCGCTGGCTCCTTGCTCTCCTTGCTACAGTATACATCGGGTTAATTACCCGATGCATACTGCAGCCACATGTCACAGTGCAGGAGCCGGCACTGGCAGCAAGAGCAGAGGCTGGTAACCAGCGTAAACATCGGGTAACTAGGGAAAGGTCTTCCCTTGGTTACCCGATGTTTACGCTGGTTACAGCTTACCGCAGCTGCCAGTGCCGGCTCCTGATCGCTTCATTTCGTCGCTCTCTCGCTGTCACACACAGCGATGTGTGCTTCACAGCGGGAGAGTGACGACCAAAAAATGAAGCTGGACATTCAGCAACGACCGGCGACCTCACAGCAGGGGCCAGGTCGTTGCTGGATGTCACACACAGCGACAGCGACGGGACGTCGCTGCAACGTCACAGAAAATGGTGACGTAGCAGCGACGTCGTTGTCGTCGTCGTTATGTGTGACACCAGCTTTACCGCATGCTGTCCTCAGATTACATAGCAAAAACCTGCTGACAGATTCCCTTTAAGGATATCTCATATTTTTATGAATGTAATGAGATCCGCAGGGTTTGAAGGGCTTCTCAACTTAATCGGCAGCACACTTTAACAAAGTAGGGTATGCTGCCGAAAACAATGCTGAACATGCCAGAATCTCTGGAATCTGGTGACAGTGTAATATGTATGGGGGTCTACCAACTGGCCCATATGAATGATGCCAGAGGGGAGAAAGATCGGACAGTAGGAATTTCAAGAGTCAATGCTTTTTAGTTTGGCTTGTAGATAAGGAGTCTAAAGGCCCAGTCACACACAACGACTTACCAGCGATCCCGAAAACGATGCGACCTGATAGGGATCGCAGGTAAGTCGCTGGGAGGTCGCAGGTGAGATGTCACACAGTCAGATCTTACCAGCGATGCAGGAACAATACAGGTCGCAGTAGCGACCTGTATAACGATCTCAGCAGTCACTGTGTCCCTGTCGCACAGCGTCAAACACACCGATGTGTCCTGCCCAGCAGGACATTGCCTTTGAAGAAAATGGTCTGGACCATTCTGCAACGACTAGCGATCTCACAGCAGGGGCCTGATCGCTGGTAGATGTCACACATAACGAGATCGCTAACGGGATCGCTACTGCGTCACAGAAACCGTGACTCAGCTGCGATCTTGCTAGCGATCTCGTTATGTGTGACGGTACCTTTACAGCATCTCTTTCATAAAGAAAACATCAAGGGTCCATTAGCCGAGCAATCCTCTGTATGTGGGAATCGGGAGAGATAGCTGTCAGCCAATCCATTGTTCAGTAGACACCTATCTAAAGTGATGGGCCATTATGTTTGCCATGGACTTCACCAAAATTGGCCGAATCTATGCACTGGTATCTAAAGGTTAATTTAGAGGTGGCAATAATCAGCAAACAAGTGTTTGTATTAACACTTGTTCCCAAATATTGGCTCAAGTAAACAAGCCGACAATCACTCTACAATCGAGCAAAACTCTGCTTATTTGGTTTATCAAATTGTTCATGCCTGCAAAGGTAAAAAAATATCTACAGAAGATCATTGTGTACAATGGCCAAAAGTTTTGAGACCAACACAAATTTTGTTTTTGCCGCTTTAGTGTTTTTAGATCTTTTAGTTGGATATTTCGATGATTACTGAAGTACAATCCTAAGCATTTAGAGAGGTTGTCCACTACTTTTACATTGGTGGCCTATCCTTAGAATAGGTCATCGATGTCTGATCGGACAGGGTCCTACACCCTGCATCCTCGCCGATCAGCTGTTCTCTGTGCCGCCGCAGACAGATAGAAATGCTCAGTTCCGGAGCTGCCCCATCAACTGATAGTGGCCGAATGCTGCACATCTGCCTGCCATTCAAATCAATAGGAGGCGGTTGTGCCGCACCCGGGAGCAGCCACTATCAGAGGATCCTTATTTTTGAAGACTTCTGCCCTTCACCCTCTCATGCTGGTTATCAGCTTCTGGACCAAATCCTTATTGATGACAACCCATTATTCCCTAATCAGTACTTGGAGTTATTCACAATTTCTGTGATTTTGTTTGTCAAATTGCTTCTTGAGGATTGACGACAACTTCTCAATGGGATTGAGATTTGGAAAGTTTCCAAAGAATAGACACAAAATTTCAATCTGTTCACCAAGCCACTTAAGCGGGCTTTACACGCTACGACATCGCTCAAGTGATCTCATTGGGGGTCACGGATTTTGTGACTCACATACGGTCGCTTTAGCGATTCCATTCCATGTCCATTCTCAAATATCGTTAATGCAGCAGTAACGAAGTTGTTCCTCGGTCCTGCGGCAGCACACATCGCTATGTGTGACACCGCAGGAACGAGGAACCTCACCTTACCTGCATCCCGGCCACAATGCGGAAGGAAGGAGGTGGGCGGGATGTTCGTCCCGCTCATCTCCGCCCCTCCGCTTCTATTGGGCGGCGGTTCAGTGACGCTTCTGTGACGTCGCCGTGACGCTGAACGAACCGCCCCCTTAGAAAGGAGGCGGTTCGCCGGTCACAGCGACGTCGCAGGGAAGGTAAGTCCGTGTGACTGGTCCGGGTGATGTTGTGCGACACGGGCAGCGATTGGCCCGTGTCGCACAACCGATGGGGACGAGTACGCACGCTGGCGATATCGATACCGATATCGCAGTGTGTAAAGCGGCCTTTAGCTATCACTTTAATTTTGTGAAATGGTGTTCTATCATGTTGTAATAAGCATTGTTCATCGCCAAATTAATCTTTAATTAATAATTTGGCTTTAATTAGAAGGAAAAACAGGCTACGACCTTCCAGAAACTGCTCCTCTCTTGTCTCTAGGCTGTGCCTTGAATTACAGCTCATCCCCATTCAAGTATATGCAATACCAAATTTCCCTTGTGTAGATCTTGATCAAAATTTTCAGACACAAGTACTTTCAATCATCTACACAAGAAAAAAAAACATTCTTCAAGGATCCTTTCAGACATGTTTTCATTATAAGGAAGCCAAAGAGACAGGAAATCTAGGAACACATTTTCACGAGGTCGGCTGGTCAGTAGAGGCAGATTAACAAGCAAAAACATAGAACAAAAGGAGATGCAGCCATCCAGAAGAACAGATCATCTAGATTTCAGGAGTAGCAATCGAGACGTTCCCGTAAAATTAGTGCACGGCTTCAGGAATACATTACTTTAATGTGAATGCACGGGGGAATAGGGTTGGCATGCATCCTGTTTTTTTATATGAGGTTTTGGGAGGTCTCGTCCAACCTCTAATGTGATGTTCTGGAGATCTGAAGCCTAAGCAGATCCCCAGTGATAGTGATACTCGTACATAATTCATAAGGATGAACAACACTATAGACATTTGATGTGGATCATGATCTTTGATGCCCTTTTCTGAGATCAAGCCTCTGGTAGAGGTGGCATACCGTCTACGCCACTATGAAATTGTTACTAAAGATGAATTCTACTACGATATCTTCAGACACATATCATTAGCAATCTATATTCTGCTTATTTACCTTCATCTTTAGGCCTTATTGTTTATGCTGACAAACCAAGCTTTTTGCTTGTGTGTTGGGTAGGGATGTAAACATCCGGATCTGCGCAGTTTCACAGGTTCCCGGGTGCTGGGCCCGAGATTTCAGGTGTTTGATCCGGATCCGGCACTCAAGGAAATAAAAATAAAAAATAAACGAAAATCAGAATGAAGCGAGCGCTTCATACTTACCAAGGCTCTGTTGCAGCTATACAATGCTACTGCGGCCTCTCCTTCACTTCCTGGGCCGCTCATGCATATGCATTACTTTCCCCGCCCACCGGCCGACCTGGAGTCAGTGTTTGGTTGCAATCAGATGCGCCCCCAGCCTGCAACCAATCTCGGGGGTCTGTACCTCCCTGATATATTCTATAGGGTGCGCTCACACGAGCTATATGACTCGCACGAGTATCGGATCACTTCATCTAGCACGACTGGACAGGAGCGTCTCAGCTGCATAGAAATACATGCAGCCGACCCGCTCCTGTCAGATCAGTGTGCGGTCATGCTGGGTTATCCCGATCATACGGCTCGTGTGAGCGCACCCATAAACTGAGTGTATAACTGCAGGAACTGGCGCCGCTGATCTCGGGTGTCTGTACCTCCCCGATATATTCTATATACTGAGTGTATAACTGCAGGAGCTGGCGCCGCTGATCTCGGGTGTCTGTACCTCCCCGATATATTCTATATACTGAGTGTATAACTGCAGGAGCTGGCACCGCTGATCTCGGGTGTCTGTACCTCCCCGATATATTCTATATACTGAGTGTATAACTGCAGGAGCTGGCGCCGCTGATCTCGGGTGTCTGTACCTCCCCGATATATTCTATATACTGAGTGTATAACTGCAGGAGCTGGCACCGCTGATCTCGGGTGTCTGTACCTCCCCGATATATTCTATATACTGAGTGTATAACTGCAGGAGCTGGCGCCGCTGATCTCGGGTGTCTGTACCTCCCCGATATATTCTATATACTGAGTGTATAACTGCAGGAACTGGTGCCGCTGATCTCGGGTGTCTGTACCTTCCTAACATATTCTATATACTGAGTGTATAACTGCAGGAGCTGGCGCCGCTGATCTCGGGTGTCTGTACCTCCCCGATATATTCTATATACTGAGTGTATAACTGCAGGAACTGGCGCCGCTGATCTCGGGTGTCTGTACCTCCCCGATATATTCTATATACTGAGTGTATAACTGCAGGAGCTGGCGCCGCTGATCTCGGGTGTCTGTACCTCCCTGATATATTCTATATTCTGAGTGTATAACTGCAGGAGCTGGCGCCGCTGATCTCGGGTGTCTGTACCTCCCTGATATATTCTATTTACTGAGTGTATAACTGCAGGAGCTGGCGCCGCTGATCTCAGGTGTCTGTACCTCCCTGATATATTCTATATACTCAGTACATAGAATATATTCCTTTCACATAGACCTCCAGAAGGGGTAGGGTTTATGTAAATTAACATTTAAGGAGGGACGTTTTGGTTCAACCAGCAGAATTTGCAGTGTTTTTTTTTTGTTGGTTTTTGTTTTGGGACAATTTTGATACAACTGTTACTCGACTTTGTGCAATATTTTACAAGTTGACAAACTTTTTAAATGACCCCCCCCCCCCCATTATTTTTTTTTTTTTTTACCAAATAATGAATATACATTGATAAGTAACCCTAAACTGTTTGGTGTACATAACGATCGGAGGCTGGGCTGCTGAGAACTCTTTTTGTAATCCTTTTTGATGAGCAGTGGAACCGAATAATCAGAAAATAAACTTTTTTGGAGAACACATGCAGACAAGATGCGGATCTTTACAAATATGTAGCTGCTCACGCCGGGAGGGGGATGGAGCTGCAGAGACGTGCACTTGTGTTTTTCATTGGTTTTAATATAGTGTATCCAAACAGGATCTTTTATGAAGGAACCACAGAATTTTCAATTAAAGAAGCCCAATGAGGCCTAATTTTTTGCACTTTAGAGGACAGCGAGAATGATCTTGGAAAGCTTCTTTTCCATACTTTTATTTCAAGTGAAAAAATTGTAATCTTTCCATATTATCACACTTAACCCAATAACCGATGCCAGAGTTGCTCAGAAAAGACACGGTATAAAATTACGGTAACTTACATGAACATTACCTATATCTGTTTCTGGAACAACTACCGTGCTTCCCCAAAAATAAGACCTCCCCCGATAGCCTAGCATTAGTTTTCAGGGAGGCTTAAATATAAGACATGCCCTGAAAATAAAACCTAGCCACGGTCAATAATGAAATGTCATGCAGTGGTAAAAAAGTTAAGGATACTGCAGGACACTTCATTATAGACAGCCGATACCCCCTAAAGAAAGAAGAGCGAAGACCCAGCCCCCCCCATACTCGCCAGACAACGGAGCAGGTAAGCATCAAGGTCCTGCCGTGGAAAACACACACACCAGATCACATACACGCGCGCGTACACACACACACACACACACACACACACACACACACACACACACACACACACACCAGATCACATACACACACTCATCAGATCACACACACACACTACAGATCGCATCCACACACTCACCATATCCAGCGATATTGTTTGCTTCTTGACAGCGATACTGTGCACTGCAGTGACCTTCCAGGATCTGCCGAGGATCACATGGCCAGAAGCATGTGGTATCTCCGGATGTTGTGAGTGTCTGCGCGCGTATGTGCAATATCGTGAGTGTGTGTGTGAATGTATGCGATCGGATCTGTCAGTGTCAGCATGAGGCAGAGGAGGACGGCGTGCAGCACAGCTGCTGGTGTGAAGCCCCACAGGTGTAGTGTCGGTGCATTACCTTCAGGGACTCCACTCGGCTGGATCCTGTCACAGGTAGGAGATCTTCTTCTTGTCGTGACGCCACTCTCAGTATTGCGGCCAGTAGGGACCGCCACTGCAGGTTGAGGGACGCCTGGGGCTGATGGTGAGTGCAGTTAGTTGGAATAGCCTCCTGAGAGTGAGGCAAGCCCCAGGGCCCTGTGTAGGTGCGTAGAACCACAAGGCGCAGAATAACTCCACACAGGCAGAATGTCTTTCAGGGTTTTTACTCACTTCAGGTGGCAGGGTGAGTAACCCGGGCGTAGCTGGGATGAACCAGGCGGGAACCAGGTATCCTTCAGGCTGACTTCTGATGGTGACTACCAACTCGCCTTCCTTAGCCCTTGGTGGTTTGGGGTAACCCCGACTTTTAGTCCCTATGGGGGTCACCCAGGGAAGTTGCTGAAGCCTCACTCCCCTTCGTTTGCCGTTTGCTTGTGGCCTGGACCAGCTCACTCCAGCTGCTTGCCTCCTGTGAGCTATGGGCCCTAACTGTGGCTACGTGGCTGCGGCTTTTGTGGTGTTGTGGTGTGGGCTTTGAGGGCCCCACACCGGCAGGTTTAGCAGGGAAAGGTGGATCTATCCCCGCTCCGGGATCTGCCGCCCGTTTGGGCCTGGTTCTCCCTAGCAGTCTCCTTACTTCCCACTCTGTGCTCTCTCTCTAGCTGGAGCTGGGTTTCGGGTAGCCCTCCTAGGTGACCGTTCTCCCCCGTCGGTAGCCACTGCGCGGACGCTGTCAGACTACAGCAGCCCAGGGGAAGGGGTCAGCTCTCCTCGGAGCTCCCTGGACTCTGCTCTGAACCGGCTCACATCTGGGACCTTCACTGCTGCTCCTGTCAGAGCTTCACTTTTCTGCTCCTCACTCCTCCACACTCTGCTGCAGACTGTTTACTCCTCCTTCTCTTTTCCCTTTTGTGCCTGCCTACGCCACCTAGCAACCAGGCTCTCTACCACACCCCTTGAGTGGAGATGGAGGCTTCGCCCCCTCCACTCCTCAAGTGGAGGTGAAGGCTTTGCCCCCTCCTGGGATCCCCAGGGGTCCTCTCAAAGGTACATGTGTGAGACCTGATCACTATGCGCCTGTGTAGTCACACCTCGGTCAGCCTTCTGGATTACCTGTATTGTACTGTCCCCAGCATGGGTGCAGTACTCAGTGGTGCCTGACCAGGTCAGGGGCGCCACATTCCCCCTTAGTTATCACCAGCACGTCCTCGGGCTGCAAGACAACATTTTAAAATGCATAAAACCATTAAAACATATAAAACATTTTTAAAAGCACCAGGTACCATACATCACCACCCTCCACCCACAAGTCCGTTAACCCACCCAAAACCCTCTCACGTTGGCCGCGCCTTCAGCCACTTCTGGCAGGATGTAGAGGCGGCTTTCATGGGCTGGTGGTTTCAGGGTATACCTGGCCTGGTGGATCCGCGCCTTCAGCCTCTTCTGGCAGGATGTAGAGGCGGCCTCCACAGTTGGTGCTGACCAAGTACCCTCTTTGTGGTGGAGAGCCAGGCCCCATAAACAGGCATGCTCTCTGGTTGCAGGTAAGCCAAGGCCCTATATACGGACGTGCTCCCTGGTTGCAGACGAGCCAAGCCCCTAAACAGGTTGGCTCTGGTGGTGGTACCTCTGGGGTAACTATTTACACTGCGAGAGTTTGTGGCTATAGCCAGTTCATAGCCTTAAGGTTTATTTCTCACATCAGTTTATGTGGGCACATCTCTTAAACTTGTAAACGTTGCAAAACAAACTTTTCAAACTGGTAACTTGCTTTACTTTAACTTATGCAGACTCCTCTTCACCAGGGCTTGGGCCTGTAGGGCTGCGGCACCTGTTGGTTTCTCGATCTCTTTCTTCTTCTGTGGTAGTCTCATCAGTAGGTTCTTTCTCTGTTCCTTTTCTATCTTTCCTTTCTTCTTCTTTAGGACATGGTGCTACATCTAGCGCGTACCAGCCTCTTTCGCCTTGATGCATGGTAAACTGCACTGTGTCTCCCATTTTCAGGTTCCTTCCAGGATGTCCTCTGGGCAAATTAGCTCTGACGTCTCTCCTATTGACAAAAATGCCTTCTTTGATACCAGGTGCAACGATGAACCCGTATCCTGACTTCAGGCTAAAGTCTTCCACAATTCCTCTACAAAGGGGTCCTCTGACCTGTGCTTTGGCTCTTCTCAGGAACCGTTTTTCTTCTAGGTCTCTGGCCGTTATGTCATCTCTTTGCTCTGGGGATGGCGGAGCGGGTGACAACTGGTTTCGGCTACGGCGCCGTGTCTTGCGGGCTTGATTCTGCGAGGTACAGCTTACCAGCTCCCAGGTGAGGCTTTTGGGTAAATCTTCTTCCGCAGACGGTGTCAGGTCTTCTTCATCCCAGCGGGAATAGGGCAACATCTCCGGCTCTGGGCATGGATCCACTGCTGGTATCTCCTGAGTCAGCTCCTCAGCTTCCTGGCCTCCCCTCCCCCTTAGTTCTTCTGAGCACTCCTGTTGTGGCAGCGCCGGGGATGGGTGGTCATCAGCAGGCCCTGGCGGAGGACTCTTTGGCGTGGTTACTGCAGAAGTCGCCTTGGGGGTGTGCGGAGGGAGCAGGTACCGATCCACCATCTCCTGTGGGAACTGGGCCTCTAGGTCAGCCTTCAGCTGCCAGTATGCGGGGTCCTCCCCCAGCGTGGGCTTTCCAGCAGGGACCTCTTTGGACTGGGGAGCGGTGTCTGCTCTGGCCTTGCAGGCCGGGGAAAATGGTGATGCAATCTTGTCTCGGCGGGCCGCGCCTGGCATGGCGGCGGCCTGGTCTTGGCGGGCCGCGCCTGGCATGGCGGCGGCCTGGATGGGCGTTTCTGGCGCAGCTTGGATCGACGTCGCAGCTGCGGTGGGGTCTTTGCAGGCTGGGCTGGGCGTCGCTGCCTCGATCGGAGCTTGGCGGGCCGCACCTGGCGGGGCTGCGGCCTGGTTCAGCACCTCACTTGCGGCGCGGACGAGCGTGGCTGCTGCGGTGGGGTCTCGGCGGGCCGGGCCTAGCAAGGCGGCGGCCTGGGTCAGCGTCACACCTGCGGCGTGGATGAGGGTCGCGGTGGCAGCCGGTTCTCTGCGGGCCGGACTGGGCGTTGCTGCAGGGACCGGGTCTTGGTGGGCCGAGCAGGGCATCGCTGCGGCGGCCGGGGCTTGGCGGGCCGCACCTGGCGTGGTTGCGGCCTGGCTCAGCGTCGCCGCGCCGGGCGCCTCTTCAGGGACCGCGGGCGTGGCAGCAGGGGTCAGGGCACTCGCGCCGGCAGGGGCATCACTGGACTCACCCATCGGTGGCAGCATCGGGGTCTGAGTCGTTGCCACTCGGTCTGGCGCTCGGCGCGCGGCTCTCCCTTCATAGGCCTGAACCGCGGCAGCCATCTCCAGAAGTTCCATGCGTTCTTCTCTGATCTGCTCCACGACCCGGGTCTCCAGTCGGTCGCAGAACTGGGCCAGCTCCCAATACCACCAGGCAGCGGAGCCCGGTTCTGGGTTTCTGCGGTCAGACGCCATTTCTTCTGCGCCCTCTTCTGTACGATTTCCCAGCAGTGGACTCGTCGTTGCCTCTAGTAGCAAGCTGTTCAGTTTCCGCTCTGCCTCTTTCAGCAGCTCCTCTCCCAGCAGCAGGCTTCTGGCTCCCTTTCTGTCCCGACGTCTCTGAACGCTCCCGCTCTCTTCACAAGCGAGGTCAGAACTCTGCAGGGGATCTCTGGGTAGCCACACCTCTTCGTGGGCGGTAACTTCTTCCAGCGCGGGCTGCTGTTGTTTTTCAGCGCGCTTTTCATGGTGGCAATATGGCGGCGCTTCCAATTTTTCAAGCGGACCGCCCAGGCACATGGTCACCTGTCTGGACAGGTCTAGTCCTTATCCTGTTCGTGACGCCAGATGTGAAGCCCCACAGGTGTAGTGTCGGTGCATTACCTTCAGGGACTCCACTCGGCTGGATCCTGTCACAGGTAGGAGATCTTCTTCTTGTCGTGACGCCACTCTCAGTATTGCGGCCAGTAGGGACCGCCACTGCAGGTTGAGGGACGCCTGGGGCTGATGGTGAGTGCAGTTAGTTGGAATAGCCTCCTGAGAGTGAGGCAAGCCCCAGGGCCCTGTGTAGGTGCGTAGAACCACAAGGCGCAGAATAACTCCACACAGGCAGAATGTCTTTCAGGGTTTTTACTCACTTCAGGTGGCAGGGTGAGTAACCCGGGCGTAGCTGGGATGAACCAGGCGGGAACCAGGTATCCTTCAGGCTGACTTCTGATGGTGACTACCAACTCGCCTTCCTTAGCCCTTGGTGGTTTGGGGTAACCCCGACTTTTAGTCCCTATGGGGGTCACCCAGGGAAGTTGCTGAAGCCTCACTCCCCTTCGTTTGCCGTTTGCTTGTGGCCTGGACCAGCTCACTCCAGCTGCTTGCCTCCTGTGAGCTATGGGCCCTAACTGTGGCTACGTGGCTGCGGCTTTTGTGGTGTTGTGGTGTGGGCTTTGAGGGCCCCACACCGGCAGGTTTAGCAGGGAAAGGTGGATCTATCCCCGCTCCGGGATCTGCCGCCCGTTTGGGCCTGGTTCTCCCTAGCAGTCTCCTTACTTCCCACTCTGTGCTCTCTCTCTCTAGCTGGAGCTGGGTTTCGGGTAGCCCTCCTAGGTGACCGTTCTCCCCCGTCGGTAGCCACTGCGCGGACGCTGTCAGACTACAGCAGCCCAGGGGAAGGGGTCAGCTCTCCTCGGAGCTCCCTGGACTCTGCTCTGAACCGGCTCACATCTGGGACCTTCACTGCTGCTCCTGTCAGAGCTTCACTTTTCTGCTCCTCACTCCTCCACACTCTGCTGCAGACTGTTTACTCCTCCTTCTCTTTTCCCTTTTGTGCCTGCCTACGCCACCTAGCAACCAGGCTCTCTACCACACCCCTTGAGTGGAGATGGAGGCTTCGCCCCCTCCACTCCTCAAGTGGAGGTGAAGGCTTTGCCCCCTCCTGGGATCCCCAGGGGTCCTCTCAAAGGTACATGTGTGAGACCTGATCACTATGCGCCTGTGTAGTCACACCTCGGTCAGCCTTCTGGATTACCTGTATTGTACTGTCCCCAGCATGGGTGCAGTACTCAGTGGTGCCTGACCAGGTCAGGGGCGCCACACTGGGAGCGCCAACCGGAAAGCAGAAGGAGGAGGACTATGAAAGGGGTGTGTGTGTGTGTGTGTGTGCTGTCTGAAGTGTGAGTGTGTTCTGATGTGCGAGTGTCGGCCAGACGCAGGGGCGCACACCTGCTGGGAGATCACAGGGAGATCTGGGAGCCACACAGACACTCGAGGCTGGTAAGAATGACGATCCTGAGAAGGGGGGTCTGCTTTTTGTGGGGGGTAAACTTACCTCCAACCATGTCTCCTCGAGAATAAGACACCCCCTGAAAATAAGACCAAGTGCTTTTTTCAGGACAAGAAAAAAAATATAAGACAGTGTCTTATTTTCAGGGAAACAGGGTATGTAACAAGCAATATGGCTACAAACACGGCTCTCAAAGTGATTGTCCATGCTCCTTTCTAGTCTCCTGAATGGCCTAGCTTCTTAGGTAAGTTATCGACTCTGGGAATCCTTTACTATATATCCTTGCATTCTTTAGCAGAATTCTTCTTCAGGAATCCAGAACATCTGGGGGGCTGCTGTGGGAGCCGTAACACAATTGTAACTACGAAATTGCTAAATAGATTGAAATTGAATAAGGGGAGTCTGTCAGTCCAAACTGACAGTATAACCAAAGTACATAGCCTTGGAGGGGATATTGCCCAATAAAAACTTCATATTTTATGTTCTAATTGCTGAACCTCCATTTCCCCACCGCACCATTCTGCAGAAACTGGAAATTAATCAAATATTCTAATTGGGGTGCTTGGTGCACCTCTGTTGTGGCCAAGGCCAGACTCAGTGCATAATTCCACCAACTAAATTTGCATGTCCCCGCCTCCCTCACTGATGATTGACAGCACTGGGACAGAGCTTTCTCTGCAGACAGTGCACCTTCAAGTCAGTGCTGTCAGCCTCTGATGCGGATTTGTCACCTGATTCCAAAAATATAGACTGCATGTAGATCTCTAAGACCCATTGAGGCTCATGTTTTTAATTTGAAGATTTTACAGCCATGAACTTTAAAATTAAAAGGATCATTTGAGCGTTTTAATATTAGACAAGGATATTTTCAAAAAGAATTATACAGCTACTCTATCATGGATTTTCACACTAAGCACAGCACCCTCATCAGGTCCAAGAAATCTGTTTGAAGCATTATTCCCATCTTTAGAAGTTATCACCAATCAACTGGACAGATGATACATTTCCGATTAGTGGGGTCTGACTCCTGGCATTCCCAATAAGTAGGACGGGCAGACACATTAGATTGTCTGCCGAATCTGTCTATATCATGTCTATATCAGAGGGTTCCGCCAATGTTCGTCTACTCTAATGCAAGGGTGGGGAAGCTTTTTTTTTTTTTTTTTTTTTTTTTTCTTCCAAGGGCCTTTTGGAGATTTCTACCATCATTTGGGGCCGCACAAAGTTATTAACTTGAAAATTACTCTACTATGTTTGGTTAAACAATTAACTCTCACAATTGCATTTCCAGGTTTGTGTAGGTCTGAAGCACAGTGAACTGTGATTAATATGTTTTGTGAATCCTGCACATCACCTAGGAGACATTGGGACTGCTGTATAGAAATCACAGGAGACATTGGACTGCAGTATATAAATCACAGGGGATGCTGGGACATATACATCAATGGGAAGGCTGGAGTGCATAGATGCCACTAGTGGGCATAGACCTGGCTGGGGGGCACGGACCTGGCTGGGGGGCACGGACCTGGCTGGGGGACACAGACCTGGTTGGGGAGTTTATACACTGGGGGTATAGATATCACTGAAGGATACATACAGCACTGGGAGGCATGTACAGCACTGGGAACACTGGGGCTGCCGCTCCTCTTCTTCTGTGGAGTGCATTGCACGCTAACCCTGCCCACAAAGTACATCCTCATGGCTGCTGCCTGAGCACTGCGATCCAGGGAATCTGCCTGGAGGTTTCAGAAAAGTCCAGAGGTTCCCCACCCCTGGTCT
The DNA here is from genome assembly GCF_048569485.1 of Anomaloglossus baeobatrachus. Classification (NCBI taxonomy): domain Eukaryota; kingdom Metazoa; phylum Chordata; class Amphibia; order Anura; family Aromobatidae; genus Anomaloglossus; species Anomaloglossus baeobatrachus. The sequence goes on from NC_134357.1 coordinate 424,971,254, forward strand.
AATGTGTATGGGCCCTACAGTTTTTAATAATATATGCAGTTTGTGTTGTGAAATCTGCTGACAGGTCCACTTTAATGACTCTTAAGGGGGCTTTACACGCAGCGACATCGCTAGCGACATTGCTAGCGATGTCGCTGGTGAAAGCACCCGCCCCCGTCGGTTGTGCGTCACGGGCAAATCGCTGTCCGTGGCGCACAATATCGTTAGGAACCGTCACATGGACTTAGCTGCCTAGCGACGTTGCTGTGGCCGGCGAACCGCCTCCTTTCTAAGGGGGCGGTTTGTGCGGCGTCACTAAGCGACCGCCCAATAGAAGCGGGGGAGCGGAGATGAGCGGCCGAAACATCCCGTCCACCTCCTTCCTTCCTCGTTGCCGGCGGCCGCAGGTAAGCTGTAGTTCATCGTTCCCAAGGTGTCACACGTAGCGATGTGTGCTGCCTCGGGAATGACGAACAACCTGCGTCCTCTATAATAAACGATTTTATGAAAATGAACGACGTGTCAACGATGGATGATTAGCTGAGTATTTTGCAACGTTAACGGCTGCTCATTGGTGTCACACGCAACGACATCGCTTACAATGCCAGATGTGCGTCACGGAATCCGTGATCCCGGCGATATATCGTTAGATACGTCGCTGCGTGTAACGGGGCCTTTACACCCTATACGTTCTGAAATAAAATATGGGTACAAAAGAGTCCGCAGCAGTGACCATATAATCAATGCAATCCGCAGAACCTTCATAAGTGAGAGTGCTTCATGTCATCCGCAGTGCCCCATAAGAGACCACCTGTTCTACATAAGTGCCATTAATCCCAGAGCAGCATTTTATTAGCCGCCTCAACATTCTCGAGCTGCATATGACACGCTGGCGCTGGAAGCTCAGAGATGATTTGCTGAGTATAGTAACATCGAGATGGCTCGATTTAAAAGGTACGGAGCCGGCAAAGTAGGCAAATGTGGAGAATGTGCTTTTGTGAATGTATGGATTGCAGATGCACTTTCATCACTTCGATATCTGTTTTAGCTGCAAGGAGACAGACTGCAGACTGTTACCAAGAAAAAAACGCCTAGCACTTTAAGAGACAGCGATTTACTTTCTCCCAGGAAATGATTGCAATTACACATGTTTTGTTATACACATGTTTATTTCCTTTGTGTGTATTGGAACAACACCAATTAAAAAAGAGAAAGAAAGGGAAATTATACATAGTTTCACATAAACTAAAGTGCGCATGATCGGAAGTTCTGGGGACTGCGGATCATGCGGAGTGCGCATCCATCCTCCGCCGGCCGCCATGAACAGTGAGGTATGTGCGGCGAACCTGCACATTCATTAGCATGTTATTATGCCCACAGGGTTGTGCCTACATGCTAAGGGACCGACTAGCCAAGGGAACTAACACCCTTGTGACTAGTCGCTGGCCTTATTAGCCAATAAGAAATTATTTTTAGAAATACTTTTCCTAAAGATCCCTTTATCTATGCTAGTGTATACAGGGAGAGTTAAGCAGGGATCACTAATATGCACCCAGAACTGCTTGTGGTTCTGGGAGCATATTGCACCTGACAGGTTCCCTTTAATGTCAAATTTCTTCATTAATCCTAGATGAATATGAAGTGGTGGGAGAATGATTTTGTTCTTGTCCACCAGCGACTTATTTATGATATCTCAAAAGCCAACAATCATTTCTCCCTTGTAGGCCATGACACTGTTGTCCAATGATCTTGCTTTTCCCTACTATCCCAGAGGCACATGAAGCATGGGTATGTGGTGTATCCAGATTGGTGTCCGAGCAAGAAGTTCACCATCTTCAGATCAAGACAAATCGACCATTGATGTTCATGATAATGGATTTTCTATAATTTGATTTTTACATTTTCATATTTTTCTTTACGTTTTTGTTGAGTGAGCAATGGGAAGAGACGCACAACTGTTACCATTGTGCAAAAGAACACATTTAAAGCTTATAATGGATCCGTCTATAAAAAGCCGCCAGTCTTTTGGTCGATGTTCCATTAGTCCCATTTGAAGTACAATTCCTGGGATTTCATTGCAGTATACAAGTTCTTCCTCTTGGTTGAAACATGGGAGAAAACATAGTAACTATAAAATGCATACAGCTGCACACTGAAAAGCCAAAAATGTACAAGGTAAAATATGGCACTGCATTACTGCAAAAGAGAGATATTTAGTTCATGTATTGGCCAATGCATGTAAGCCCGGAAACCAACGGCAAGGTATATCTCTGTAATCCGGGAACCTAACTTAATTGCCACTATCTAGGGTAAAATATCTGTGTCTGGGCAAAATGCCACTATTTGGACTACAAACCTCTATGTATGGGCAGCTAGGCTCCTGCTACAATGGTTATGAACACAGCCAGGTCTTAGGGCGGAGTGCTCAATCAGAAAGAGACTCACTACAAATATCGAAAAAACTGACCCGCACATCCAACAAATGTGAACAGGTCAGTTTTTGGGATATTTGTAGCTAGTCTCCAGAAACGCTGACAAATGGACTGGGAAGTTTTCACTCGCATGCTTCTCTGATCTGTTGTCAATCATTTGGCGACCCACTTTGCAGATCGCTTCCTCATGGCCAAATGTTCATGGATAATGACACAAACACATTCACGGGAAATCCCCATGATGTCTGCTATTGCTTTAGCTGAAATTCGTTGATTCTCCAGTATGAGGTTGTGCACAGCATCGATGATCTCCAAAACAACAACCACTCTCAATCGTCCAGGACGTTCCTCATCATTTGTGCTGAAGTGGCCCGTTTTAAACTGTGGAATATGAAGGGCATTGATCCCCCAATGTCTGCAACATATCACCATGAATATCCTTCGTGGACTTTCCATGCAGAAATAAGAATTTTATCACTCCACTGCTCTCAGTTGCTGTGAATATCGCATTAGTGTCCGCCATTTTGTTTTCCCGCATGCGTAGAACACTGTTGCCATAAGCAACAAACACAAAATTTTGAAGACCTATATTAGACACATAAGGCTTTCATGTAATGAAACATTTGTTACCATAGAAATAAAAAAAGATCACAAAGCCAAAGACTTATCAGCAGCCTCTCCTATATGCTTAACCGTGGATTCATCAAAGTATCACACTTTTTAGTCGGATGACAGCTTTACACCCCCTTTTCATTTTATCGAACACCTTAATCAGATTCTCACTTGGAATAGCATCCAATAAACATGTATACCTAAGACTGACCATGAAGAAAAAATTCTTCCACGATCAGTTATGTTTTGCAGAAACAGTGTTGATACCCAACTACGTATAGTGCTGAGCCCTATTCCACAACTGTACTAAGCCAGAATGTGGCAAAATCATTCAACTGAGTAAAGCGAAAGGACACTCCATAATTACTTTAAGACCTGAAGGTCAGTCATGTCAGAACATTGATAGAACCTTGAACGTATCATCAAATGCAGTCGTTAAAACAATCACTCTTGTGAAACTCTCTTGGACACTGCTCCAGTAAAGGAAGACCAAGAATTAAGCTGGTGTCACACACACAGCGACAACGACGTCGCTGCTATGTCACCATTTTCTGTGACGTTGCAGCGACGTCCCGTCGCTGTCGCTGTGTGTGACATCCAGCAACGACCTGGCCCCTGCTGTGAGGTTGCCGGTCGTTGCTGAATGTCCAGCTTCATTTTTTGGTCGTCACTTTCCCGCTGTGACACACACATCGCTGTGTGTGACAGCGAGAGAGCGACGAAATGAAGCGAGCAGGAGCTGGCACTGGCAGCTGCGGTAAGCTGTAACCAGCGTAAACATCGGGTAACCAAGGGAAGACCTTTCCCTGGTTACCCGATATTTACCTTCGTTACCAGCCTCCACCCTTGCTGCCAGTGCCGGCTCCTGCTCTGTGCACATGTGGCTGCAGTACGCATCGGGTAATTAACCCGATGTATACTGTAGCAAGGAGGGCAAGGAGCCAGCGCTAAGCAGTGCGCGCGGCTCCCTGCTCTCTGCACTGTGACATGTAGCTGCAGCACACATCGGGTTAATTAACCCGATGTGTACTGTACCTAGGAGAGCAAGGAGCCAGCGCTAAGCGCGGCTCCCTGCTCTCTGCACATGTAGCACAGCGACGTTATGATCGCTGCTTCTGCTGTGTTTGACAGCTAAGCAGCGATCATAACAGCGACTTACAAGGTCGCTGCTACGTCACCGAAAATGGTGACGTAACAGCGACGTCGTTGTCGCTGTCGCTTAGTGTGAACCCAGCTTTACCTCTGCTGCAGAAGATAAGTTCATTAGCACCAGTCTCTGAAACCACAAATTAACAGAACCTCAGATAGCAAATGAATAAATCATGCACAGAGTTCAGGTAGCAGACACATCTTGATAACAACTGACTGCGAGAAGCTAGTCCTTTATGGTCAAATTGCTGTAAAGAAACCACTACAGAGGACTGGAAAAAAGGACACTTACTAGGGCCAAGCAACACATGGACTGGATATTAGATAATTGGAAATTTGTGCTATGGCCTGATATCATAATTTGGTGTTTGGTGTCAATCACCATATCTTTGTGAGACACAGTAAAGGAGAGCGGTTGGTTTCTATATGTCTGGTGCCCACAGAGGTTGAGGTGTAATGGTGTAGGAGTGCTTTGCAGGTGACACGGTTGGTGATGTCAGGCAACACTTACTTAGCATGGCTTCCACAGCATTCTACAATGAGATGCCATTACATCTGGTTTGCTCTTATTGGGACCAACATTTGTGTTGTAACTAGAGAAAAGAGGACTCGGGGAAGTTTAGATAAAGTCAGGTCAAGTCCGAGTCCCAAACCGGAACTCCAATGGAAGTCACTAATTTTGCAGTTTTGGTCTCCACCCACACGCAGTCAGCCATAAAAAAATACTTCTGGAGGAGGAAGGGCAGGGTTTTTTCCTTTTTTTTTTGGGTGTACACTACATACGATCACGATGTTGTTGCAATGTGACGCCCTTTACTAGCCAGGTAGTCACAGACAGGCCCTTGCACAAACACCCGTCCCCTAACAAGGTAACAGCAGCCAACCTAAAAACCCTGAGTCACCCCTCTCAGGTCTTGACGTTCACACCAGGAGGCGGAGCCAGGCGATTGGCCACGCCCACCGAGGAGTTCGGATAGCCTGAAGCTGGAAAAACAGAAACAGATCAGTTTTGGAGGTGAAAGAGAGTAGTAGTGGAGAGTAAACGCCTGTCAGGGATCTGGGTCGTAGCCCGGATACCCTGTGGCCAGGAGGCAGACGGTGGTTGCCGCCTGCAGGAGTCGGGAAGACGGCTGGTGGAACTGTAAGGGACCGGGACAGGGTAGTGGCCCACCGGTACCAAACTGCGGAACTGACTGGAAACCGGAGCACCAGGAGGGGGTACTCAGAGCCAGAACGAGGCCCAGAAACCACTGGACCGAGTCAAATTCACTGATTGGGGTCTGGACCTTAGGTTCATTCCCACCCAAGTCCCGACTGAAGACAATAGCCCAATGAGGGGATAGAAAGCCACCGCTCAGGCAGAGAGATCCCACGGGCCAGCGTCTGCGGGCAAACGGGCTCTCCCGGCACACACAAAGCCAGGGAGTGGACTACCATCGCTGAAGCATAGGTAGTCAAAATCTACAAAACGAGGTGCAGGAGAAAGGTGGGAACCACCGAACCGGGTGGGGGACCAGACGCAGCCGGCTGCGGGCACCGACCACCATCCTTTTGGTTTACCAGAGACTCCGGTGTATCTGTCATAGTGAGTACAACAGTGCCCTCGGGCCGCGCACCGCACTAACACGCCCGCACCTTGCAACTACCGGGCCCCGGGACCATCACCCCCTGCCCATGGAGGGGTCAACACCAGGTTGGACAACACCGTCCCCGGGAGCCTAGTTAACGGCAGCGGTGGTGTCCACATTCACCACAATCCATGGGTGGCGTCACAAACTTAAATCCCTAAACACCACGGCCCCGGCTGTGAACCTCCCTACCGAAACCCCTCACGTAGCGCCAGCCTCCCTTCAGAGCGATGTGACCCCCGGGTCCGGAGGCGCTCAAGCCACCCACCGACGAGCCGGGGTCCGAGCGGCTCGGCTGCCAGCCGAACACGGGGCGGTACAGCAACAGTGCAAGCCATTCAAACACTGCAAGTGGCTCGCACTGGGCTAAGCACCGAGTGTATCTGAGCACACCGATGCTCACTTGAGTGGTCAGCATACGTAAAGCACCCAGACTCTGAACCCAAACTCTGTTGTTTTTTTTGGAACTTCTGGATTCTAGTTGTAACTTGACAATGACACAAAACAAACCTCCAGGTTATGTAAGGGCTATTTAATTAAAGAGAAGTGGGATGATTTCCTGCCTCAGATAAAACTGCCTCTACAGTCACCCAACCTCAAGCCTATTGAGATGGTTTGGGATGAGTTGGATGCAGAATTAAGGTAAAGGATGGTTTTGTTAGTGAGGACAATGAGTGCCTACATATACACACTTGACTTTCAAATATTTTGTATGGGGTTGTGAGCGTTAAGCCACTGTTGGATATCTTTGGTAGTTTCTTAACTCCTCTGTTAAGAAAAGGGGTCTGGTGTTGACATTGCCCAATCTATCATCTACTCATGGAGAGTTGGGAGATCCCTACACATATTATTACATGGTCGTCTGGTCCCTCTAGAATTGCCATTTTTGGTTAATATAATGTGTCCTGCTTTTTGACAGATTAATATTACATTTCTTATTGGCATTAGATTGTAAGCTCATATGTCCATGGACTTCTCTTATATTTTCTAGAGGATTTGCATTTGTTCTCGTTGTTTTTTAACATTTACTGCTTCTCAATGGCTTTTGTATGATAGAGGCAGCCCAGCCCATGAAGTTGTCCCTGGAAGGAAGGAGCCGAATCCAGATTGCCCAGCTTTTACTAATTTTTCTGGCTTGTTGGAACCTATATACAACTGATTTCCACAAAATATACCAAAATAAAATGTGACGGGTGCAGCAGAAGCTCCTTTCGCGAGTGAATAAGCATGTGGTTGTGTCAATCAGTACCTGAAAGGGGCCATCATGTTAGCTTTGCTGTGATATTGCCTCTGTGCACACAAGCGCTTCCAGGAAAAGCAGTTGTGTGTGATGTGTGCATCCTGTGTGTGCCCCAAGGGAGGCGACTTACACACTCAGATGTTCTAGGGGTGGGGAATTGTCCTTTCTCCAAAATTTCGAGCCTCTGTGTCAGGAGAGCAGCTCTTCAGCCTGGAGTCCTGCACAGTAAGTGCCCCTTATTACATGTCTCGCTAGGTCTCAGCACCCCCTACCCTTCTGTTACATTCCCTGCTTATTTTCTGCTGCTTTCTCATTTCTCCCCAATCTTGTTCTTGCTGCCAGTGGGTGGTCGAGTTCTGTGCGCATCACAAGCTATTTTTATACGTGAGAAGAACATGCCATCTGGGCACACACAGGGATCTCCAATGAGGATGGCATTTTTGCTCTGTATAGAGAAGAATTGCAATACTGGCAGGAGTCATTACTCAGCTTTGTATGTGTTAGGTGAGCACTTAGATTGCTACTACTCCAGGACATGGGTCCACAGTAAATGAATGAACGTCCATGTGTAATCCTCAGGACTGTGGGCTCCTCAAAGATCTTGACCTGGGCTTGAAACTGCAAAGAAATATAAACTAGAGACAAGTAGCTGCTGCGTTGGGGTCCCTGAGGACTATATGTTGTCTGCCAGATATATGTCCTAATACATAATCACATCCCGGCCGCTCCCATCACATGGAAGTACGTGGGAGCACATATGTATAGGACTGTTATCAAGAATACCGTAATTATATTTGCTTTATGGCTCTCATAAATCATGTTGTAATATGTATATTAAATCTAATTGCACAACAAATTTACTGCTCAAAAAAATAAAGGGAACAACTCAAACAGGGATTTTGTGTTTTGGTGTTCCCTTTATTTTATTGTTTTGCACAATATATATACGGCGTGTATATATATGTGTGTGTGTGTGTGTGCGTGTGTGTGTGTGTGTGTGTGTGTGTGTATATATGTATATGTATATATATATATATATATATATATATACATATATATATATATATATATATATATATATATATATATATAATATATCTATATATATCTATATCTATCATGTTGTGTGTGTATGTATGTATATGTATGTGTGTCTGTGTATGTGTATATATATATATATATATATATATATATATATATATATATATGTATGTATATATATATATATATATATATATATATATATATGTGTATATATATATATATATATATATATATATATGATATAATATAGTTTTTTATTGCTACTTTTTCTGACATTTAGTCCTGACTGGTTTTAAAAGTCTACAAAAAAAAATCAAATGATAAGTCAACTAAAATGTGCAGTTAGACAGCAGTCATGTGAGCAGCATTGTATACCGTAATTGTTAGACGTGAGATTTTGCTTTAGGCTCTGCAAAACTGACTCCAATATGTGCACAGATTCCATTCTCTGACCAAACATGTCTGAAGTGACCCATAAGTGACCCATCTGGAAAAGCGTGAGAACTATTAAGGAAGACAAAAAAAAAAATCCCCTTACGGCAGATGTCATGCATTTACTATGATGGCTTTTGCTACCCTAAAGGGCTATCATACAATAAATCCAGTGGAGATTTTTGCAAAAAAAAAATAAAATATATTTTGTATATGCATGTATATCTGTTAATGTATGTATATGTTTGTATATATCTGTATGCGTGTGTATATGTGTATATATATATGTATGTATGTACCCCTAACATTTTTGTAAATATTTTATTATACCTTTTCATGGGACAACACTGAAGATATGATACTTTGATACAAAGTAAAGTAGTCAGTGAACAGCCAGTAATGTCTAGACCACTGGCAACAAAAATGAGTACACCAATAAGTGAAAAATGCCAAATTGTGCCCAATTAGCAGTTTTCCCTCCCTGATGTCATCTGACATTAGTGTTACAAGTTCTCAGGTGTGAATGGGGAACAATTGTGGTAGAGTTATTGTTCTCGCTCACACTCTCTCTCATACTGGTCACTGGCAAGCAGCGTCGGACTGGCTACCGGAAGAATCTTCAGTAATGCCAGGCCTGGATTCAGGTACCTGCATTGCACTCTGAAGCTCTCACTTGAGCTCCAGAGTGCAGCCTACACTGCACCGCGAGCGCCGAGTGATTGATTCCCCGGCGTTTGCGGTTCAGTTCATAACAGCCGCAGACAGGCCGGGCTGATCTCCGGTGCTCTCACCTGAACTCCGGAGATCAGCCCGGCCTGTCTGCAGCTGTCATTAACTGAACGGCAAGCACCGGGGAATCAATCACTCGGCGCTCGCAGTGCAGTCTAGGCTGCACTCTGGAGCTCAGGTGAGCGCTCCGGAGTGCAATGCAGGTACCTGAATCCAGGCCTGGCATTACTGGAGATTCCTCCGGTAGCCAGTCCGACGCTGCTGGCAGGTCAACATGGCACCTCATGGCAAAGAATTCTATGAGGATCTGGGAAAAAAAAAAAGAATTGTTGCTCTACATAAAGATGTCCTAGGCTATAAGAAGATTGCCGCCGGCATGAAACGGAGCTGCAGCACTGTGCCCAAGACCATACAGCAGTTTAACAAGACAGGTTCCACTCAGAACAGGGCTCGTCATGGTCAACCAAAGGAGTTGAATGCACGTGCTCAGCGTCCTAGTCAGAGGTTGTCTTTTCAAAAAAAGAAATATGAGTGCTACCAGCATTGCTGTAGAGGTTAAAGGGGTGGGGAGTCGTCCTGTCAGTGCTCAGACTATATGCTGCACACTGCGTCAAGTTGGTCTGCATGGCTGTTGTCCCAGAAGGAAGCCTCTTCTAAAGATGATGCATTAGAAATCCCACAAACAGTTTGCTGAAGTTGAGCATATGCCGTCCTGGAGGAGTGGAAGAGGATCCAGTGGCCATGCCCATGAGAGTTGAGGCAGAACTTAAAAATAATGGTGGCCACTCAAAATATTGACACTTTGGGCACAATGTGGTCATTTTCACTTAGGGGTGTACTCACTTTTGTTACCATAGGTTTACACATTGATGACTGATTGTTGAGTTATTTAGAGAGCACCAAATTTTTACACTGTTACAAAAGCTGGACATTAACTACTTTACATTATACTAAAGTGTCAGATCTTCAGTGTTGTCCCATGATGAAATATTTTACAAAAATGTGAGGGCTGTACTCACTTTTGTGATGATATGCTGTGTACACACACACACACACACACACACACACACACACACACACACACACACACACACACACACACACACACTCATCCTCATCATCCTACTATGAAAAGCTTGGGGTGGTGGCCTTGTGTCTGTATTTATAGGTCTATATATGCCTCTCCCTCTGTATGTAGGTGACTACCATAGACTCTTCAATATTTGTGCATCGTAGTTTTCATTTTTTGCATCTGGAAGAAATATTCACTCTAGTGACAGAATTCCCAGTCTGCACCAACTTGCTGTACAGGGAGGGTAGATTTTAATCTAAATCTGAATAGCTTTTTAAAGAGTAACCCAGGGCGAGGCGGGCAGCAATGTCTGCGCTATAGAATACATGTTTATAAGTACAAGAGACTGGTGCAATCTGTCAGGAAATAGCAAAAGCCACAGGGTGACGGGAAATGACAGAGGTGACTTTGACAAGCTGCATTAACTCCTTCATGCTCTTTCGGCCACAACGTCCACTAGAAGGAGGTAGAAATTGCTCTCCCTGGGGTCACAGGCCTTGTGTTTTGGAAGTAAGCAAAATATTATTAGATCTATTAGATATACCATACTTTTCAGTCCTATCTCAGATCCTCCCCAAAATCTTATCTTTTGTCCACCCTTTGTGATCTATGTGGCTGATTTGAGGTACGTGGCAATAAAATGGTGCTGCCATAAGCCATCGTGGAGCCTACATAAGATCTACTCCAACTGATGCACAAGAAGGAGGGTTTCCTGTGTAGACCCCAGGAAGGCAAATCAGAACCTTGGGCCCCACGTTATGTAATGGTTGACTTTGGGGGTGAAAAGGAGACCGCTCAAATACTGTCATGATTTATACTGTATATAAACATTGGTCTTCTAGGTGGCTTGCTCTGATGTGCTGGGTTTAAAGACGTTTTATTTGTTTTTTATGTTTTTTTTTTTTTTTTTTTTACAGATGAGAATTAGGTAAACCAGAGAAATCCAGAGAGATGTTTCAGGCTAAAATTCCCACCACAGCGGCCACAAGCCACGTAAGTATAGTCCATCCATTTACTGCGCCCGCCACTGACATTGTTCTTCAGTGACTGTATAAACTGCATGCAAAGACATCAGACCTCCTGTTCTTTGATCATATTTTTTTTTCCTGTCGGAATTCAAGGTATTAAAGTAAATCAGTCAGTAGGTTTTTGCTACCTCATCTGAGAGCAGCATGATGTAGGCAAAGGGATCCTGCATCCAATAATGTATCACTTAGATTACTGAGTGCAGATATTCTGACAGAGTTTTTAGATTTAAGGTGGTGTCACACACAGCGGCGACAACGACGTCGCTGCTAAGTCACCATTTTCTGTGACGTGGCAGTGACGTCCTGTCGCTGTGTGTGACATCCAGCAACGACCTGGCCCCTGCTGTGAGGTCGCCGGTCGTTGCCGAATGTCCTGCTTAATTTTTTGCTCCCTGCACACGTAGCTGGAATACACATCGGGTATTTAACCCGATGTGTACTCTGGTTAGGAGTGCAGGGAACAGGGAGCCGGCACTGGCAGCGTGAGAGCGGCGGCCGCTAGTAACTAAGGTAAATATTGGGTAACCAAGAGAAGTGCCTTCCTTGGTTACCCGATATTTACCTTAGTTACGCTTCCACGCGTCGCTGAGGGCTGGTCACTGGTCGCTGTGAGATCTGCCTGTTTGACAGCTCACCAGCGACCATGTAACGACGCAGCAGCGATCCTGATAAGGTCAGATCGCTGGTTGTGATCGCTGCTGCGTCGCTATGTGTGACACCACCTTTTGCCACGTAGCAGATCTGAGAGCGCTGCCCCTGCCCACACAAGGCGCTCTATAGTGATTGAGCATTGACAGTGAGGTGTCAATCAGAGGAGGGGATGTGCTGGATTACTGTGCTCCTCACATTGCAGTCCAAGCAATGAAAATGCCCCCTGCTTAAACAAACATTGCAAAGAGACAATAGATCGGACCTTGACAAGACAGGAATCCCTGAATTCTCTGTTTTAACCCCTGTGGCATGCTGTCTTCAGCTTACATAGCAAAAACCTGCTGACAGATTCCCATCCAGTGCTAGTGTAGGTGAAGCAACAATTTTGGGACTCAGGGCTCTTTGTCTTGTTCAACAACAGAACCCTCTCCTTATTGTCTATACCCACTGCTTGCAATAGTGACCACTAGAATCCAGCAAAAAGACCTCTGGACCAGCCCTGTGAGGCTTGTCCTCCTACCTCCCGCATCCCTGCGCCACCTTTTATTACTAGGCCTGGTATAACAACAAGTGTGCGTTATGCTGCAATAATAACTGCGCGTCAGGCCGACTAATCAAAAACGCTGGAGATGCCAACAAGTAAGTGGAAGAGTCTTTCCATGCTCTGGTCCAGCAGCCACTGACTACCAACGAGGTCTCTGGACCAGGGTCTTACAAATATTTTTGCTGTACTCTACTGGGCACCACTTTGCCAATCACCTGCTAAGGATTGAAGGGGATCAGGAGGAGATGGACCCCTCCTTCTTCTGCTGGGTTTCTATAAGATTGTTTGTTTGTTTCAGCAGATTGCACAAAGTCTTGCAGGCTGGCAAACAGTTAAGTATTTTCTTTCTTGCTCTCGTTTTTCATTCTTTTCTAGGTCTAGTATCTTTTTAAAGGGAATTTCCACCATTGAAAACAATTTATAGTTCCTCTACAATATATCAAAACTCCTAAATCACAGGTTATACATAAAGCTACCGTAGATGATAAAATTCTGGCCACCGTCAGTGACCACTAGGGGGAGTTTACTCAGTGTGCACCTTAGAAGGGTTTTCTAGGGTAAAAGAAAAATCTGCTATCTCTCTGTGATTGCAGGCTGCCCAGTCGTGACTGTGTTCCTCTGTATTCACGGAGCTAGTGGGCAGCTATGTAACCATATGTATGAGATTTACATAATTACAGGCTAGAGTTTCCTCCGCTTCTCTCAATGTTCAGAGAAGTGGCTAAGACTCTTGTCGGCACGTGACTTCAATTATGCAAATATCATACGTGTGGTCATGTGACCGCCCATTCGCACTGTGAATACAGAGGTATGGTGATCACATGCACGGTCTCACAATTTGGTAGTATGCAGTCACATAGAGCGACTGAAGACTTCAGCTCCAAAATCCACTTTAAAGCATAATCATCATTTTAATTTTTATTACATAAATCAATAGCAAACATGAAAATAAGCAACTTTGTAATATATCTCATCAGACAAATTAGCTGATTTCTCTGCCAGAACTGATCAATCATAAGAGATTCTATGACAATGGGAGGAGCTAGAGGCAGAGGGAGGAGCTACAGTCAGCTCTGCCTCCTCCTCCATATACACTCTCAGCAGAAACAACGGCCATCTCCTATCTAGGTAATAGGGAAAGTCTTCACGGAATACAGATTTTACCTCAGAATTGATCACTTCTGGCAGAGAAAGAAGCAGATTTCTCTAATAATATATATTACAAATTTGCTTATTTTCATATCTACTATTGATTTATGTAATAAAAATTAAAACGACGATTACACTTTACTGTATACAACCATAAACTTATTGATTAGTGGCATCCATCCAATGGGAATAGGGCACTGCCGAAACGCGTCGGCATTTGTTTTCCTTTCCCCTATGATGCTTTTCCTTTGTTTCTACTGTCTGATTGCGTGGCAATTTTTATCGAAGAAAGAAATGTGAAGTTTTATCCTATTGCATCTCTTCTCCAATGGAGGTATGGTCCCTCTCATCGCTGGATGTTTTCATCTTATTCGTATTGATTGGCACTAGAGGATGCTTTTATTACAGTTGGGCCACGTGCACACACTGAGTATTGGGTGAGTTTTTTTACCTCAATATTTGTAGCCCAAACCAGGAGTGGGTAATAAATCCAGAAGTGGTGACGGATTTCTATTTTACTATTCCTCTGACTGTTCCACTCCTGATTTTGGCTACAAACACTGCGTGTGAACATTGCCTAAAGGCTGCTTTGCACGCAGCGACATCGCTAGCGATGTCGCTGGTGAAAGCACCTGCCCCTATCGTTTGTGCATCACGGGCAAATCGCTGTCCGTGGTGCACAACATTGCTAGGACCCGTCACACGTACTTACCTGCCTAGTGACGTCGCTGTGGCTGACGAACAGCCTCCTTTCTAAGGGGGGCGGTTTGTGCGGCGTCACAGCGACATCACACGGCAGCTGTCTAATAGAAGCGGAGGGGCGGAGAGCAGCTGAAAGAAAGTGGCGCCCACCTCGTTACCGGAAGACGCAGGTACGGTGTTGTTTATCATTCCTGGGGTGTCACACGTAGCGATGTGTGCTGCCTCAGGAACGACTAACAACCTGCGTCCTGCAACAACAACGATATTTGGGATTAGAACGACGTGTCAACGATCAACGATTAGGTGAGTAATTTTGATTGTTAGTGGTTGGTCGTAAGTTTCACACGCAACAACGTCGCTAACGAGGCCGGATGTGCGTCACGAATTCCGTGACCCCTACAACATCTCGTTAGCGATGTCGTTGCGTGTAAAGCCCCCTTAAGAGGGGAGCTGCAGTGCGCATACTTCTCAAAGGCTTCATTCATCCCCCATGAGGCTACCGTGCGCTGGGCTTTGCTTTTCCAGGAGCCCTATAGAGAATTCTAAACTCCCCATCCTTCTGCTGGTTGTATGTCCCATTAGCCAGACCCCATCCAAACAATAAGTTACCACCTACGGGTACTGTGGATCAGTGGTAACTTGTTCTCTCACTTGACAACCCCTTCAACATTTTTTTTTTTTTTACTAAAACATTGAACAATTCTTTACCAAGTCGAAATAAGCAGGAAACAGGATGTGTGACGTACGTGTAATCTAATCAGCCCCTAATGACATATGTTCATATATTTTTTTAGGATTCTGCCTGTAGCTCGGGAGCCAGCGTTGTACAAAGGTCAAAGGTGAGCTAAGTCTTTCCTTTTCTCACATATGCTCTACATATACCCACATGTATATCTGATCTGGGATAGGATGACATTTTTGCACTCCCTAATGAGCCTCCCATCTCTGCAGTCTTTTAGTATGAAGCCCCCTCCTAAAGAACTTTGCTCATCCTGCCAGACAACAGTTTACCCCATGGAGAGGTTGGTCGCCGACAAACACATCTTCCACAATCGATGCTTTTGCTGTAAGCACTGCAGTACCAAACTGAGGTGGGTACATACAAGTGGTTCTTAGATCTATAGACAAAGGTATCCCAAATCAGGGAAAGGAGTGAGAAACAGATGATACCATACAGAACTTATCTAATCAATGAAACAAAAATAGAAATGTTGTGCTTGCACTTTAGGATCACAATTTGGAGACCGGTGGGGGCAAAATGTGTTTTGTTTTTTTATTATTATTTTGACCCTGTAAAAAAAAAAAATTCTGTTACTACCAATATCCAGAAACATATTATTGAAAAAGAAAAAGAAACAAACCAGCTCCCCACTATAGTCAGTGTCTTGTCTGGAGATCAGATACGTTCCTGCCAGGAAGGAAGTAATAGGGTCCACAAAATCCAGGATTATTGATGACTGTCATTTGAAACACATAGAGGAATCACAATTGGAAATATGGTATAAGCTGTTCATATGAATTTTAAAAAATAAAGAAGCTTGAAGTTTGTGAAACTGGATTTTGTGGACCATATTCATAGCATATTTTCAATGGGATGCCCGCCCCCACGACCCAAAAAAAAATCCCAATATAAACAACATGTAATGCTCACGTCAGTGAAAGGGCAGCGAGCAGGGTTATTGGACCCACTGGACCATATTGAGGACCCGGGCTTACACTTTCGTAGGAGAGACTTAACTGAGCGCCTACCGTAAGGAGGATGCCAGGTACCACTCCCAGGGCAGTGACCAAGACTGTGGCAGCTGACCCCAGGACAGGAGGCGGACTAAGGTATAGGCACAGGTACAGGCAGATGGGTACGGACAGGTATGGTGGGCATGGCAGGGATAGATAGTTATGGGAAAGCAGGTACAGATGACTGGCACAGGGATAACAGGACAGGAGCTCGAGACCTGACAACTAGCTAGTAGACTTGTAGCCAATCTAACTAAGGACGTTGCACAGGCACCTCTCCCAATGGGAGTGTGTCTTAAATACATAGTGCCTCTCAGCCACAGGCTGAGAGGCACTTCTTGGAAATAGCGCGTCTGCCCCTTAAGTTGGGGGCCAGTGCACACATACTAGGCTTGTTCCCAGTGAGCCTGTGCCACGTGCACAGGCCCTGGGAGGAGAGGAAGCCAGACAAGGACATGGGCTGCAGCGGAGCTGCGGAAGGGGATGCAACCCAACAGTGGCAGTAAGTCTGCGTCCCTGCAGGGATGCCGGCGCTAGACCCCTCCTCATATCTTGGCAATCTGAAACTCTGTGACTCAGGTGAGAATTTGGGATATTGCTGTCTATCTATGGACTGCTAGGTAGCCAGATTAGATAGCTAACGAGTAAATAATAAAAATGGCAGCTCACAATATTCTCAAAGGGACATTTGAGATTCCCTAACTGGTTGTATAATTGTATTAAGAATCCTATTTTGTGGTGTGGCGATATAGTGGAGCTGAGCGGTTGTGCCTAAGTCCAGCTCCTGCCATCCTCTTACTTATCCTACATATATTCTCCAGTAGAAGACTCATAGCACAATTATACTATACCCCCGATGATGGAGACTGTTGGGCTTTAGAGGGGCTGCTACATTGTGAGCTCCAGTCCGACGGGACTTGTGGAAACCTGGCGGTAAGAAGTTATCTGAGAGGCCAACGGAAAATTTCTGCACCTCACAGCTGGCGTTCTAAGGAGCATCACCGGGAGATTCCTCTCTGCTCGGTCATTGATCCGGGGTCGTATGGAGTGATGTTGGATGCTGGCAGAGAGCCACCCTGGAAACCGGGTCCCATGACCTCTCTGACTGCTACAAGGGTCTGCAAAAGGATGTTGGCCATCTTGACATCTCAACTGGGAGGAAAGCGGGGAGAAACAAAGTCACAGCAAATAGCTATCTTCCACAGTCATTGTAATTTAACTGGCAGAGGTGCAACTAATCAGTGAATTGGTAAAGAAAAGTGTTAGCAGCAGCTAAAAAAATCCTTTTTATACCATTAAGTAAATAACTCTGGGCATTAATAAGTGATAACCACATGTGGCATATGCTTACCCACAAACTGTTTTAAACACTGACTGTATATAGTCCTGTTGCAGTAATACAGTATAAGAATTCACCGCAATAAAAGACATCTATAGTTGTGGTCATTTTTAGTCCTCAGTCCCCACATTAATGAGTCAAGATAAGAGCTCCACTGTGGCAGACAAGCTTAAGGAATTTTCTTGAGGTGATCCTCTGAAGATGCACTGTGTATTAAGGGGAAATACTCCTTCCACAACTAGAGTCATGGACCAACGTAAGGGCCAGGTCTCTGATGATGAGGGTGGATTGGACCAGGAGGACCTAACCCTGAGGCATGCCTCTAACAGCTCTGCAAGGCCTTCTCCATCTGCATGACTTCCCTAACTGGGAAAATTCTGAGGTGGGACTTCTCCGTTATGACATGCAGGCCGTGAGAGGTCGTATTATAGAGGTTGAATCAAGTGTGTCCTACTTAGAAGCTGAAATGTCACCCATGGTTACAAAACTAACAAAAGTGGCTGTATCAATGATTGCTTGGGGCCAGAAGGCGTACGAACGATCTGGAGAACCGGATGTGCCTCAATAATATTCATATCATTGGCTTGCCCAAGTGCTTGGATGGACAGCAACCTGAACGTTTCATAGAAGAATGGCTTAAATTTACCTTGGGAGTTCAATTCTCCCCGACGTTTGTGATGGAAAGGGCTCATAGGGTGCCAACGAGAACTCTTCCTCCAGGCGCTCCTCCTCGTCCTTTTTTGACCCAACTGCTAAATTGTAAGGACAGAGACGGTACTCTTCACCTGACCAGACAGAAGGGCCCTCTTAAGCACAATAATGTGACAATATCAGTCTTCATGGACTTCTCGATGGCTCTCCAGAATCAGCGGGCTCAATTCATGGATTTTAAAATGAAGCTCATGGACAGGAATATTGTCTACTCAATGGTCTACCCCTCTCGCCTTCGCATTGGCCATGAAGTTGTCTACATATTTCTTCTGACCCCAGCTGAAGCAACGAAATGGCTTCAACTCCACTCTGGACCTAATCGGAAATAACTTTCTTGGCTGTCCCAGCTATTAAATATATTCTGCAAAGGGAAATTAAACTTTCACCTTTGTTTGCAGTAATGGGATTTTCCTCACTATTCAACCAGTGACTCGACCATACCAAGCATTGGATTCAGTAAAGTTATCCCCGTATTAGAACAATACATTTTTTTTTTCTTTCTCTTGTTTTTTTTTTCTCTCTATTGTTTTTCTGTTGATTGCTGCTGGAACACTAAAGGGGGCTTTACACGCTACGACATCGTTAATGTTTTATCGTCGGGGTCACGTTGTTAGTGACGCACATCCGGCGTCATTAACGATATCGCAGCGTGTGACACTTACCAGCGACCTCAAAAATGGTGAAAATCGTTCACCATGGCGAGGTCGTCCCAAAACCAAAAATCGGTAATGGTTGATTATCGATGTGGTTCCTCGCTCCTGCGGCAGCACACATCGCTGTGTGTGACACCGCAGGAGCGAGGAACGTCTCCTTACCTGCCGCCGGCCTCAATGCGGAAGGAAGGAGGTGGGCGGGATGTTACGTCCCGCTCATCTCCGCCCCTCCGCTTTGATTGGCCAGCCGCTTAGTGACGTCGCGGTGATGACGAACGTCCCTCCCCCTTGAGGCAGGGATTGTTCGGCAGTCACAGCGACGCCGCCGACCAGGTAAGTGCGTCTGACGCTGCTGCAGCAATAATGTTTGCTGCGGCAGCGATCACACGAAATCGCATGCACAACGGGGGCGGATGCTTTTGCGTACGATATCGCTAGCAATTGCTAGCAATAGCGTAGCGTGTAAAGCCCGCTTTACTCTTTATTTTCTTCTATGATATACCCCCGTGGTATTATTAAAATGATCTCTTTAACAGACGAGATGTATAATGATGGAGGCTATATGGGGCTAATGGGCTTTACCAGACAGTGGATATGGCGAGATGGGAAATGCTATTGTATGATGTCCTTCTGTTTTTTTTTCTTCGCCTATGACAAAATGGGTTCTGAGATGATATGGAATGTACGGGGCCTTAAGCCCCCCGGAAAAGGATCAAGGTATTCTGGCAGTTTAAATGTTATCACTCTCATATAGGGCCTTGGTTAGAGTGACTTGGTGAGATAGGTACAGTGGTCCATACATGCCTTCCACACAAGTTATTCCAGAGGAGTGTTTCAATTAATACATAAATCCGCTAGATGGGAGGTAAAGGTTGCCCGTAAAGATCCGGAAACGCATTTTGTCTTAGTGTATGCTTTGGTAAACTCTAAAAATGATGTTATACTTATATAAGCCCCCTCCTGCCAACATTACTATCATTAAGAAAGCAATAAGCTTCGCATTGAATTATGCGGATGCTTATGTCTTGTGTATGGGAGATTTTAATTTAATTTTGGATAATAATGCTGATAGGCTTCGGCTGGACTGTAATGATACCTCATTAGTCCCCTCCTCTACTAATTTGTCCACATATGTGGAAGATAATGGATAGTTGGTTCTTTGACCATTACTTCACTTAGATGTAAGAGAGTACACTTTGCCACTCCTCGACTAGACGCACTAAGGGCTGCTTCTCACTTGCAAGTTTCTCGCAGTAGAGCAATGCGAGAAAAACTCGCATTGGAATCGGACACATGTTAGTGAATGATTCAGCTCTCATCTGCGATTTTTTTCTCAGTCCAAATCGGACTGAGAAAAAAATCGCAGCATGCTGCTTTTTTGCGAGTTTCTCGCGCACCATTTGTCCCAATGATTTCCTATGGAAGGGGATTAAAAGTAGGATCACACTCGCGCACCAGCGTTCACATTTGCGAGTGTGGCAGTAACTTCGCTCATTAAATATTCAACAGATGAATGTGATATCTCATTCCCAAAGGTAAATTAAATGACACATGTGTAATAGCTTTGATATAATTAAGATGTTGCATGAAACTAGCATCGCAATCGCAACACACACGCGAGCAAAAAGCATCCCACTTGCGTTGCACTTGCACCTAACGTGAACTAAAATCAGCCGAGTATTTTTCAGCCCAGTCGGACCGATTTTACTCGCATAGATGTGTTTCCAGCCTAAGACGAAGACTCGCTAAGACTATAGAACTGACTCTAGTAACCTGGCAATTTGGGTGGGCAGTGAGGAATATGGGAACAGAGAGGGATCTAAGATCACAGCCCTGCAATCAAAATAGATTGGAGTGGACAAAGAATCTATACACAACATATGGACACTAAATCTAAACGTATATTATATTTTACTCGCCATTCATATTTTGAACTGGGGAACCAGTCAATAGTAAATTACTAGCTTTCATGGTTCGTCAGCACATTACCCCTAATGCCACACTTAAAATTCAAGAACTCGATGGCTCTATAGCTACCTCTGCGGAAGACATTCTCCATCGTTTTTATGAAGATTATAGATCGTTGTATGGCTCCGAGTAATTGTGATGTTTCGGAATGCCTTGCTTACTTGTCTGATTTTAGAATTTCCTGTATTAAGTGATTCCCAGCAATCTTTTCTAGTCACTGATATTACTTTACAGGAAATAAACGTAGCCATTGCAGATATGGCCTCAGGTAGAGTACCTGGACCAGATGATTTTCCTTTAGAGCTATACAGTAGATATCAAGACGCTTTAGTACATCTCCTTGTAGAGCTATTCTCACAATATTCTCAGGGTAACTAATTTCCTGACTCAAATATAGTCTTGAAGAAAAAAGGGCATGGCCCCCTAGATTGTGGATCCTACCGGCCTTTCTTATAAGTTAGTGTGGATTACAACATTTTAACTAAAATACTGGCTACAAGACTCAATAGAGTTATTCTAGAAATTATACACCCAGATTAAACCAGGGAAAAGCACATCACTCAATATCAGAACAGTAGAGTCCATCATCCAATACAGGTCACTAATATCTGATAATGAATTTGAATTGGCCTGATTGGATGTGGCGAAGGCCTTCCACTCCTTAGAATAACCCTTTCTCTCTGCCTGCCTTTAAAAAATTTGCTTTTGGTCCCCGATTCCATAAGTGGATATACATGTTACTGTATATGCAGCCCCTAAGGTCAAAACAGTGAGTAATGGTATTCAATCTGAACCATTTATCCTTGGTAGGGGGCCGCGACAAAGATGTCCTTTATCGCCAGATCTTTTTGCTTTGGCTATTGAGGCCTTAGCAAAAAGAATGCATTCTACATCAGCTATTAGGGGTATTACTGTCACTGATATTATTGGTCTGTATGCAGAAGATATGATCTTTATGGATAAAGTAGAAGAAACTATCACAGTTTATATCCAGCATAGATACATTTGGTAGATATTCTGGATTATATATAAATTGGGACAAAGCATTAATCCTCCTTTCTCATGCCTCAGTTGACCACATTGAACCATTATCACCTTTACCTATTCTATCTAACCTGAAATATCTATTAATAATTATACAAAAAAAATAGCAAAAATGAATTCCCGATCCAACATTTCACCTCTACTGGATTATGCAAAAGTTAAATTCACTATTTGGAGCAAACTACTGTTACCAGTGTCAGGATAAATACATTTAATGAAAATAATACTACTTCCTAAATGTAGTTGCACCCTTCAACATATTGTGTATTGTTGGCTATGATTTGCAACTTCAATCATGCCGCTTCTTCTTTCTCCACAGCCTTGGTACCTATGCCGCCCTACATGGAGAATTTTACTGCAAACCTCACTTCCAGCAACTTTTTAAAAGCAAGGGCAATTACGATGAAGGTTTTGGACGACGACCCCATAAGGATCTGTGGACCCACAAAGAACATGAAGCTCCTGGAGACAAGGCGCCTTGAGGGTGCAGAATATTCATCTCACTAGGGGCTTAGCTTCTCACCCACAATGCACTTGGGGTGAAGTCTTGATGTGCCTCAGTGGGGAAGGGAGGGGGGCTTAACGCAGATAAAGGCACTTTCGCTATGATTACCTTGTGTAGTTAGTCCTTCCTGGTGGTGGGATGGTTTAACTGCAAGAGGTCAAGGACCCCACCTGGGCCATTCATTTTTTTTAAAAATTAGCCTTGCTTCATTTTGTCCCTTTAAATTCTAGGCCCAGGTGGCTTCTTGAATGTGTCTGGTGGGAGGTGGGTGAAGGAGGGCATGCAATTTGATAGTAACAGCATTATCCACGCAGCAAGTGCAAGGTATTGCATGGGCATGTGTACTGGCTAGTGGAGTTACCCAATGGCTGCTGCCTTGTTTTTTGTTTGTTTGGTTTTTTTTTTTTTGCAAATCTCAGGGGGATAGCAGGGAGCTAAGCTGTACCCATCATATAGCAGAACCATTGATTATACACTCCCTAGGGATTGAGCTTTCCTAGGACAGGTCGCTATGAAGACTTGGCATGACAATGGCAGCTGTGTCCTTACTTTTCTGCTCTGCAACCTTCGGGAGATATGCTCCTAATGTCAGGGTGGCACCTGGTGATCTCTAAAATTCACCTCCCTCCAGCCTTTTTTTTTTTTTTATTTTTTAAAACAAAAAAAACTTCACCACTTTCTCTTTTTTTGCTGGAAAGAGAACCTGCAACATTCCTTAACTCTTTCACTGCTGGCCACGGATGTTTGACGCTCTGGTCGGGTGAGGAGTTACCAATACTCTGCACTGGGATTGGGTTTTGTTTACAGACTGTTTTTAACGTATCCCTGAGCCTTGATTGTACAATAAAAGCCTCTGTAGGATCTCCAGCGCGCACTCTTGTATTTATAGTGACGTACTGCACTCCTTCAGCTCAACTGGGTCTCCAAAAACAGCCCCACAGCAATGATGAGGTCGCCATAGGTATCCCGATGCAGAAAGCGGCGCGCTGACAATGTAGTACAATTATTTTGTCTTTAGTAGAAATAGATTTCTATTGTAGTACGTTTTGTTGTGTCTACTTCACTTGTGGTGATCTATTTTTCACACCATTGTTGGATACATTAAGACGGGGCTTTATACTTAAAGGACAAGGACATCATATTAAAGTGTATATAGAGTGAACAGACCTCACCCTATGATGATTATTGTCTTCATAAAGTCCAGAAAAGTGGCTGAGGAATAACCATGAGGTAGTTTATCCATTTATCTAGCCTACCGGATATTTTGGACAGAAAGTACAGGAATATGGCCACACACATCTCCCTATGAGCGCTCAGGTCTGTCGCAGATCAGGGTTGGGATCTGTCTGTAGCTGCGAACCTTGCAAAATTAGGACACTTTGGTTCTTGTCCATGTAAGTACAGAATATTTCTTACTAGATAGGCAGAAGGTCCCATATAAAGAAATCCCTTTCTAATACAATGGTGTGAATGCAGCTTCAGTTTATTTACTTCTAACCAAAAACTGGAACATGTCCTATTTTTTTTTCATGTTGGTGCAACATGGACCCAAAAAAATGAGATGAGTTTACACACCCAAAGGCCATATGCCTGAAGTTTCCTTCATTATCCTAGAGTAAGTGAACAATGGAAGTCAAGTATCTTAGGGTATATTGATAACTTCCATAATGTGCAACCAACCCTACATTTATATGAATATGACTTATGGTCTCATCCTTTGTTCTATCAGCTCTGGAAACATTGCTTATGATCCTATATACTATCAGATTTACTCACCATAGAACCATGTCACTTATGGTCCTATCATCAGAGCTACCAACCCTAGAACTATATGACTTATTATTCTAATGTTAGGAACATAATTCGTATGGTTCCAGGGCTTATAGCTCTGATGATTGGACCAAAAGTCATATGGTTCCAGGACTAGTAGCTCTGATGATAGAACTGTTGGTTATATGCTTCCAGGATTAGTAACTCTGATGATAGGACCATTAGTCATATAATTCCAGGACTGGTAGCTCTTATTGGCCCATAAGTAATAATGGTTTCAGGGTTGGTAACTCTGATGATGGGACCATTAGTCATATAATTCCAGGACTGGTAGCTCTTATTGGCCCATAAGTAATAATGGTTTCAGGGTTGGTAACTCTGATGATGGGACCATTAGTCATATAATTCCAGGACTGGTAGCTCTTATTGGCCCATAAGTAATAATGGTTTCAGGGTTGGTAACTCTGATGATAGGACCATTAGTCATATAATTCCAGGACTGGTAGCTCTTATTGGCCCATAAGTAATAATGGTTTCAGGGTTGGTAACTCTGATGATAGGACCATTAGTCATATAATTCCAGGACTGGTAGCTCTTATTGGCCCATAAGTAATAATGGTTTCAGGGTTGGTAACTCTGATGATAGGACCATTAGTCATATAATTCCAGGACTGGTAGCTCTTATTGGCCCATAAGTAATAATGGTTTCAGGGTTGGTAACTCTGATGATGGGACCATTAGTCATATAAGTCCAGGATTGGTACCTCTGATAAGAGATGTACAATAAGTCATGGTTCCAGGAATAGAAGCTCTAACACAGACCTTGAGAGCCACATTTACATCTAAAAGAGAGGGTCGAGAGCCACATCCAGCTCCTGCCTCCCTCACAGTAGTGATACTTAGAGCCGCCACTACTGCCAAAACTTTTCCACAGAAATCACACTGAGGCAGTAGACCAGGTACCAGGAGTTCCTAAAATACCCCCCTTTCCAATCTGCTCTTCTCTGTGGGGCTACTCACAAAAGTCCCCATCTGGAGACCTGCTCTTCATAGCTGTTTGCTAAACCTGGTGGTAATACACCAAACTGGAAGATGGCTGTGAGCCACACATCATGGGCCTGCAAGCGACATGTGGTTCCCGAACTACAGGTTGGAGACCCCTGCTCTAATATCTCAATACTTCCACACTGCACTAATCACCAACCTCTAAAACGGAATCACTTGGTTCTTCCATCTCAGGACTTTCATCAAATCCATCTGAGCAAACAAAACAGCCAAAAATATATCTTTATGGTTTTGATTTGCCCAATTTTCAGCAGCTTAGTAAACTCAGGGCTCACTATCCGACTCACATCAGTTACAGAATGCAGCAGTATATCATCCTCTGTCTTGTCCTACAACCAATGGCCTTCATATTACCTGTAATGGTGCAGAACCCGTGCAAAGCATTCATTCACTTACAAACTCAAGGATATTTCCAGAATGTGACTGTTCTGTAATACAGGGTAATAATATAAAATATTTCTTCAGTTTCTTTGTTGTTGTGTGTTTCTGTCTTGATTATTGGTCATTGTCTGTCCCGATATCTATGTACCTCAGTATATGACCCTTATGAGATGTGTCTGTAATGGGGCACATCCTCACGGCTGTAGCATATATTCAAATGTTTAGGAACAGATCCCAGCAGATTTTAAAACCCAGTTTATCCAGCGTTCCTCTGCTAGTCTAATGTATTTTTGATAGTTATAATTTTTTGCTCCTCTATGCAAGACATCAGGACAGGCACTTTTTATTTTTCCACCACCATGATGTCCTACCTGTGCGATGTCTTCCTTACTGGTTACATAAAGAGGTGTCCACCTTTGAACACCATTTTCAAGAGGACCTTTCACCGGTTTTAACACTAAACTGATCACATCATGGAATAATGGGGCTACAGAGATCGGTTCAAACATTTATAGTTCTCATATGTTGTGGCAGTATTGGAACCTAGAGAAGGTCCAAACAGGCTTTTCCCTGTGAGACATGTAATGAGAATCGGCCCCACTATCCTCTGATCTCTGCATTAGGCCTGTTTCACACGTCAGCGTAAAACACAGACGTTCTTCACTGATGTGTAAAACACGCACATGTCCCTCCGTGTTCCGTGATTCACGGCACACGTGGGTTGTCTATGTGCAATCCGTGATACGTGATCCGTTATCCGTGATTGCACATGGACGTATGCTCTAGTGATCTGTCGGTCGCGAATGATGCAACACAAAGATCCAGCTCCCTGCTGTGACCGACCGGTGCCGGATCACCAGTGAGAGCCACTAAAATCTCTAAACGGCTCTTTTCGTCGCTGAAACCCTACCCACCCACGGCTAAACTCAGCCTACTCAACAATCTAATTGGTCACATGTAAGTGGGCGGGGTTTTTGCGGCGTTACTATAATCTTAAATTTGTGTTCACCTGGGGTGAACACATATTTAATAAGGAGCCAAGAACGATCTGAAAGATCCGGCTCTTTTTGTTGAGCAGAGCCATGGGAACCCGATCACCAAAAAAGAGCTGGACTGCCCATCACTAGTATGCTCACCTGCCCCATTCCTGCACTCCATGGTGCTGAAGTCTCCAGCTCTGCAGCATATGGCCACCGCTCTCTGCAGCTACTTTCGGTTTGGCTCTGATTGTATTCATGAATATTCATGAGCCGGGCAGCAGAGAGCTGAGGCTGCACAGAGCGTTGCTGGAAAGGTGAGTTGAAAATGTTTATTATTTTATGTCTTTTTTTTCTGGTACATGTTTCACGGATCACACCATAGTGTGGTCCGTGGGACATCAGTGATGCCAGAAAAAACGGACATGTCTCCGTGCAGCAATCACGGACACGCTTGTACGCCACACGGTCAGTGAAAAATCACTGTGTGAGCAGACCCATTGATTATAATGGGTCTGCGTATGTCAGTGATTCTGGTACGTATAAAACCTAGTACATACGTCCCAAAATCACTGACGTCTGAAACAGGCCTTATAGAGTTGATAGAGATATGTGTCATTATAAACACTTTGCAGGGAAGGAGAAAAGAAGTATGTGAATCCTACTGATAAAAAGGATAAGGAATACTTTCCCACTGCTCACCTGAATCTGTTGTGTTGAGACAGGCACAACACTGGTGATTGCTGGAGACTGCTCAAACAGCTGCTACACCGGCCGCTCGCTCCAAAAGGAACTAAGAAAGTGGGTTGAATGGCTAAATGCAATCTGATAGGGGCGCTGCTGTGGATAGAAATCTGCAAATTCCAGGTGTTGCAGATATTTTTTTTTATTGTAGACAACGCGTTTCAAGGACCATTCGTCCCCTTCAAGTTAACTTTAACCTGATGAAGGGGATGGATTGTCCTTGAATCGCGTTTTGTCTGTAATAAATATACCATCATTACCTGGAGCTTGCAGACTTCTATCCACAGCAGTGCCCCTGTCAGATCGCAGTTATTATCCTACCCATTACCAACACCTTTCAGCTTTGATTTCACAGCAGTCAGTGTGCAGCAGAGATGACTATGCTCTGAGAAAAAAGCTGCTCTGATCTCCTAAAAAGCAGATTCAGAGATCACTAAGAGTAGCAGAGCTGTGTGGCATTCCATGTCTCATAGGAAAAATCCTGCATTAAGCTAGTGTTCGGTGTTTTTTGTTATATATTTTTATCTTTCCCCTGTATGAAGCCTTCTTGGTATGATTGGGCAACATCATGCAGGGGAAAATATTCTCTCCCCAGAGAAGAATCTCTGGTACCAACCCCTAAGTCTCAGCATATATTAGAATAGAAACTTTAAATAGCTTCTTATCTCCTCTCCGTTGCGGAGAAATTAAGAAAAAAAACCACTACATTTTATTCAACTCTGCTGCTAATCTAACATGCGCTAGCTGGTGAATGGTCCACTTTAAATACATAAATAGAGGTGCAGATAAATCCCTGATTTTCCACAATTGTACTTCAATACTCAAGCTGAAGTTGCAATTCTGCAAGTGCTGAAAATGTTGCAGTTGGTTGTTACCCTCAGGTTTGCACAGACCTTGTTGTGGTCATTTTGCTTTCTGTAAAGTGACATTTATATGAAGTAATGTACAGTAATCAAATGTAGGGAAATTACCCCCTTCCCCCACCCTCTTCCAGCATTATATGACCCCTGCTAAGTTGTTAGGGGTCTGTCTGACAACAATCTGGTTGATTATTTCCACTACAACCCACTGACTGCAGCAACAGAAAATGTAATACATTCGGGAACATTTGTGACTGTGTCGCAGGTCGCAACGCAACATGACAGGAAATTATTGCATCCAAAATTACAAGCCATGTGTAGGGCTTGCTCCACATGCTGGGACCTGGGCTGGTCTCTATCCACAAGTGCCTTTTTTGCAACATGGAAGCGGCTATATACAGGTTGCAGGTATGTGTGCTCCATTATGGTTCTGCTTTTAACTTTATCTAGGAGGCCGCATGGCACATGAAATACAGAATGTAGAGTAGGACCCCCCTATTGAGATTTGCCGTGACGTTGGCAGGGGTGGCTCAAAAAATTGATCAATTATTTGCTAAAAATCTCATTTTTTTATTATAGTACAGTTGGAATAAATTTGTGAATTTTCACTTTTTATATGATGCATGCCAATTTCAGATCGTGCTGGTTCCCTTTTTTTCAAGGTATAGCCCTAGCCTAACACAGCATCAACCAGCAATGTACAGTATATATTGAGAAAAGTATTGGAACACACATCTCATTGAATTCCATTCCCATAGGTGTATAAAGGCAGTCTGCCTTATAGAACGAGCTATTCTTTCTTTCACAAATGTTTCTCACAAGCTCTCTGAATTCAAGTGAGGTCCTCTACTTGGATGTCACCATTGTAACAGGTCAGTTCTTGAAATATTTATGAAGGAAGAAGTTAAATGATTCCCTGTCAAGTGGTACATGATGGAGGAATGGGTCTTCTATATAACAAGGGCACCTTCAACCCAATCAAATCGCTACCGTTCCTTCTTTTGAAGTGCACTATGCATCTACTCTCCCCCAAAATGGCCATCATATATCGGCCCCCACCTTTATCAAGTACTTCTCCACCTGGATTTTACACTTTCTGCTGACATTCCAAATATCATCATGGGTGACTTAAACATCCCCACTGTCACCCACCAGTCAGTGGCCTCCAAACTCCTGTCCCTCGCTTCATCCTTTGGTTTTACGCAGTGGTCCTCCACAGCCATTGATACAGATGGATATACATCAGACCTTATCTTCACCCTCTTCTCCTCTAAGGCCCTCTTCACACGTCTATGTTTCCGGTACATGTTTTGTCCGCTTTCACATTGTACTGGAGACACGTTCACACAGATCCTCATTAATATCTCTATTGATCTTTACACCTCTGTTTTCCCACGCACTGTGTGATCCACATGGAGACGTCCATTTTTTACCATCAACAGAATGGATGAAAAAGGACAATACAAGTTTATGGGACCGTAAAAAGCACATTCGGCATATGCATGACATCCATGTGCCGTCCGTGTAATATGTACCAGAATTAAATTTATTTAAAAAATTTATGAAATTAATGTTAAAGAAGTGCAAAGGTGATGGAGAAAAAACCCACGAAGCAGTCCAAAAATAGCAAAGAAAATGGATCTTTATTAACCTGCGTGGTGACGTGTTTTGGTTACCGACAACCTTCCTCAAGAAGCGTTTATATGCAAGTCAGAGGAATATATAAGTGTTGAAAAAGTTCACAATTACAAGGTAATTTACATAAATGACAGAAAAATCTATACTATAAAAATGTTCTATACATATATATCTATAATATATTTGATAATGCGTGATATCATTGGTAATGTACAATAAATGAAGTGCAATTTAAAAAGTTCATAGTATCAAATAAATACACAGTAAATACATCCATCATATTACTATTGCACAGCAATTTCTAACATTAGTAACATAGTGACTCTTGTAATTAGAAGGAACAAGGACTCACCCATAATTATGATTGTGATAAAAACCAAAGAAACGGCCATACTGGCATCTAGAAAGTGCGTCTGCGCATGACTGCGCTCGCGATAACCCAAAAGCCAATAGGAAGGGCTTGGAAATGGAGGAATTGCCACGCATGTGCACTCCTAACGCAGGGCTCATGGGCACCATTTTGGATCACAGAAAACCTCCCAAAAGCCACTGTCAGAATATCAGCACTTTACAAATATCATTTTTAAGTATGGTATTGCATTCCCCAGATTTAGATGAAAAAGTACATATATTTTGAGCACATAAAGTAGGTGTAAAGGAAGATTTTGGGTACTCACCATAAAATCTTTTTCTCTGAGCCTTCATTGGGGGACACAGGACCATGGGGTGTATGCTGCTGTTGCCAGGAGGTTGACACTATGCAAACTAATAAGAAAAAAGTTAGCTCCTCCGCAGTGTACACCCTGTGACCGACTAGGAACCAAGCCAGTTTAGTGCACAAGTAGTAGGAGAAGCTGTAGCTGTAGTCATTCAAGAAATAAGAAATTGCCAATCCAAACAGGGTCGTTGCTGTGCCCCCCAATGAAGGCTCAGAGAAAAAGATTTTACGGTGAGTACACAAAAGTCTTCCTTTCTCTCTCGCCTTATTGGGGGACACAGGACCATGGGACTTCCCAAAGCGGTCCCTGGGTGGGAACAAAACCTTTAACAACTGGTAAGGCTAGAACAACAGACTGACTGTTAACTATGAAGGTAAAATTGTGACAGTTCCCTCTGAGTCAGAGGTGAGCCACCGCCGCTTGCAGAACCTGTCTCCCCAGGGCAGCATCCGCAGAGGCCTGCATATGCACCCTGGAGAATGTGTGGACGCTGGACCAGGTAGAGGCTTTGCAAAGTTGAACAGCCGAGGCTTAATGGCGAACAGCCCAGGAAGGTCCCACCACTCGGGTGGAATGAGCCTTCACCCTTCCTGGGAGGTAGGTGCCTTTGACGCTGTACACCTCTTGGATAGCTGATTTAATCCAATGGCCAAACGTAGATTTCGAGGCTGAGGCACCTTTCCTGTGCCCCTCCGTGAGAACAAAAAGAGCGTCTGATTTGCGAAATGGCGCGGTCCAAGAAACATAAATCCTCAGAGACCTGACAAGATCCAGGTTATGCAGAGCCTTTTCAAATTAATGGATCGGAGCCGGACAGAATGAGGGCAGGACGATTTCTTCATTAGGGTGAAAGGGAGAAACTACCTTTGGGAGGAAAGACTGTGAAGGCCGGAGAACTACCTTGTCCTGGTGAAAAAACAGGTAGCGCGCCCGGCATGAAAGGGCTGCCAATTCTGAAATTCACCTGACAGATGTGATAGCCACTAGAATATGCAACCTTCCAGGAGAGTAATGAGAGAGATATTTCTCACAGTAGTTCAAAAGACGATTGCTGTAGGACCCCTAAAACCAGATTAAGGTCCCAAGGATGCAGAGGCTGACGATAGGGAGGAACTAAATGGGCTACTCCCTGAAGAAAAGTACGTATCTGAGAGCGAGACGCTAGCCGCTTCTAGAAAAAAAACGAAAGGGCGGAGATCTGTCTATTGGAATATACTGAGAGCTAGCCCAGAATCAAGTGCCGTCTGTAGAAAAATCAGGATATTGAACAAGGAGAAGGTAAGTGGCGACTTTCCATGTTGTTCACACCACGAAAGAAAAGATCTCCAGGTTCTATGATAAATGCGAGCCGAGGAGGGATTTCTAGCATTTATCACAGTGGAAATAATCTGGTGGGGTAGACCGGCTCTGTCTGGAATCCAGGATTCAAGAACCACGCCGTCAAACGCAGCCGTGCGGAGTTCTGGTGGCAAATCGGCCCCTGCGACAGAAGATCTGGACAGTTGGGAAGCCGCCAAGGGGTGTCGCCTAGTAGATGGAAGAGCTTCGAGTACCAGGCCCTCCTGGGCCAATCTGGAGCTACCAATATCAGGTTCCTTTCCCACGCAGATAGGAGAGCTAGCTGAACAGGACGAAGGTGAAATAACGAAGGGGACGGCTTCTATAGCCGCTACCATCTTCCCCAAAATTCTCATCCTGAACTGCAGAGATAGCAGGTGCTTGTGCCAGAGGAGTTGAATGTCTTGTCTCAGGGAGATCCGTTTCTCTAGTGGTAGGAACACCCAAGCTCGAGAAGTATCTAGAACCATGCCCAAAAAAATGAGGTGTTGAGATGGGACTAAGGACGACTTTTGGTGGTTAACGAGCCAACCCAACCTCGAGAGCGTGTCCAAGCAGATTTGCACACACTCTGAGCAGGCAGGAAATTACTGTCCTTTTATGAGTAGCTCGTCCAAATAAGGGATGACCACAATACCTCTGGGCCGAAGCACGGTCATGACGGCCGCCATGACCTTGATAAAAACTCGAAGTGCCGTGGCAAGGCCAAAAGGGAGAACTGTAAAGTGGAAGTGTTCGTCCCAGACAACAAACCGAAGGGGCGTCTTGTATATCGATGGAGGCTAGGAATTCTCCGGGTTCCATGGACGCCACCACAGATCCTAGATTCCATGCAAAAGGGGGCGAGTCCGAACTGCCCTGTTTAGCCTCTTGAGATCTAAAATAGGCCGACTTGAGCCGTCTTTTTTGGGAACAGCGAAGAGGTTCGAGTAAAAACCTGTATAATGTTGTTCAGTGGGAACTGGTGTGAAGACGCCTGCATCGCGAAATGCCACGATGGCCCAGGACAAGGCCCGATTTTAGGACATGTCAATTGTTTTTGCCATTTGGGTTTTGCACTGCAAAGCTGAGTTTTTGACCAAAGTTCTGCAACAAAAAGGCTGCAGTTTGAACTGCATAGTGCGGACAAGAAACCCAAATTCCCATAGATTTTGCTTGAAAAGCAGAACACAACCATTTTGGCATTAAACGCTGCAGTTGAAAAAGCAGCAAAAAAGCAGGTAAAAAGCAACGTGCGGACATAGCCTTAGGCCCGAAGCCAGTGACAAATCTGCTGGAACACCTTGTCGTGGATGGACCATTCTCTTGCTGCCAGACCTTATCTGCTTAGGAAGTTTGCGGCCCAGTTCTCTACTCCTGGGATATGAACCGCGGAGATGGCAGAGGCGTGACTTTCTTCATCGCAGCCAAGCTGCGGTCCCTCCCTGATGATTTATGTATGCCACTGCCGTGCCATTGTCGGATTAAATCCAAACAGGGAGACCCGAGAGAAGCGGAAGGAACCCTTGAAGGGCCAGAAAAATGGCCCTTAACTCCAGAACGTTGATCAGGAGAGTGTGTTCCGCGAGAGATCAGCCACCCTGAACCGTGTGTTGATGGAACACGGCTCCCCAACCTAAGAGGCTGGCATCTGTCATGACTACTTTCCAGTGAATCGGGAGAAAGGATCTCCCTTAGGAGAGCAACGAGGGATGAGTCCACCAGAGTAGGGAGTGAATCACCCTCTGGTAAAGACTGACAGGGAGATCTAGGTGAAGGGGTGGACCTTGGCATTTTCTTCTTGATCACCCTCGGAATGAGGGGAAGTGGAGGGAATACGAACCAACAAAAAAACTGCCTGAAGACAGGCCCATGTCCACCTCCTAGGACACTAAGCAAGAACTGGCTTGGTTACTAGTCGGTCACAGGGTGTACACTGCGGAGGAGGAGCTTTTTTTTTCTTCTTATTAGTTTGCAAAGTCTCAACCTCCTGGCAACAGCAGCATACACTCCGTGGTTCTGAGTCCCACAATAAGGCGAGAGAGAAACTATATTTTTAAGTTAATATGGATATGAACTATAACACAATGCATAACAACTGCACTACTGGGGTATAGGGAAGATCACTCACCTATGCAACCAAACTCTTATTTATCATCATTGGGACCAAAGATCCCCTCAAAAGGAGTAAATTTGGTCACCATGGACGTTGATGGAAAGAATCAAGATCCACTCAGACCAGATATTCTCTTACTAAACTCAACCAGGTCGTGACCTAAAACGTTCCCACAATACATAAAGAGCCTAAATATTCATTGTTCTAATTGCCTAAAGCTAATAACCTAAAATATTTAAAAAAAAAAAAATTAAAAACAATATACTGTATATTTCTAAAGAAAACATTTTTAGAACAACATGTAAAAGTTTGGTTACCCCTGGTCAAAAGAAGACTTCACCACATTCAAACAAACAACTTTTACATTCAAGAAAGCACTTACCTCTGCTAAACTGAAATTTGTGCACTTGACCCGATCCCCTCCACCCCCTCTCTAATTTCACCACCTTGCTTATCCTTGTCCTAAGCCATCTCTTCAACCGGTCAGTTTTTTGGTACATTCAATTCTACTTTCAGTCAAGCCACAATCACACCTATCTTGAAGAAACATCCCTCAACCCAACCTCTACGTCCAGCATTCGTCATACATTTCTACTCCTGTTAACCTTCAAACTCCTCAAATGCTTGTGCATGCCCTCATCATTTTCCACCTTGACTATTGTAATATCCTCCTCTGTGGTCCCCCCTACTAACACTCTCACAGCTATCTGGTCCGTCCTTAACTACTGCCCGACTAATCTACCTCTCCTCTCTGAAATACCTTCATTGGCTGCC
Source organism: Anomaloglossus baeobatrachus (assembly GCF_048569485.1). Taxonomy (NCBI): domain Eukaryota; kingdom Metazoa; phylum Chordata; class Amphibia; order Anura; family Aromobatidae; genus Anomaloglossus; species Anomaloglossus baeobatrachus. The sequence continues at coordinate 425,005,960 of NC_134357.1, forward strand.
AGTGACATACAAAACCTTACATAATCTGTCTCCTCCGTATATCCCTGAAATAATGTCAGTTATCTTCCCACATGTAATCTCTGATCCTCCCAAGACCTCCTCCTTTCTTCCACACTTGTACGCTCATCACCTGAAAATGAAAGGTGGAATCTGATTGGTTGCTAAGGGCAACTGAGTCAGTTTCACAGATCCAGTTTTCACAGCTAAATCTCCCCCAAATCTGTATTCTTTTCAGATAATTCAGATAACCCATAATGGTAAATAATTTAAATACAGATCAAAGAAAATGGATTGTAAAAGAGTATTGGAAATCTCAAAATGCTGAAACAGTTAGAGCAAATTGGGTTGAAACATTTGGTACTCAAGCCCCAAATAGACAAACCATTTACTGCATTCATGACCAATTCAATGCCACTGGCTCAATCCTTAATGCTCCAAAAACTGGTCGACCCAAAACAGTCTGTACAGAAAATAATAACTTGTTGCTGAAACATTTGTTCAGAGTCCAAAAAAGTCACCAGAAGAGTCTCTTTAGAACTGGGAATTTCAAGAGCTTCTATCATGCGAATCCTGAAATCTATTGGGTGGAAAGCTTATGGTTCATGTCTAATTCATGGTTTATTGGAGGATGATCCAGACAGGTGGCTGCAATTTAGAGAGATTATGCGTAAAGAACTTTAAGAAAATCCAGTAATTTTAGAGAACATTATGTGGAGTGATGAAGCATCTTTCAAATTATCCGGCCATATTAATAGACATAAAATTGTATTTACTGGTATAATGAGAACATGCATTTAACATTAGAACAATAACTAAATGAGCCTGGTGTCAATGTTTGGGGTGGTATTTCAAGTTTTGTCGTTTTAGGACCAATATTTTTTAATGGAACAGTCACAGGAGAGAAGTAATTTGAAATTCTAACGAATCAAGTTGTTCCCCAGTTACAGCAACAGCCTAATTCAAATGACCTTTATTTCCAACAAGATGGGGCCCCTCCACATTATTCAAGAGTAGTCCGCGAGCATCTTGATGGAACATTTCCTAATTAATGGATTGGCCGAAGAGGCTCACTTGATTGTTCACCAGACTTGACCTCAATGGATTTTTTCTTTTGGGGAGTACTCAAGGACAAAATTTATAGTCAAAAACCAACAAATGTCAGTGATTTGAAAAATTACATAAGAGATGCATTTCAAGAAATGAATACCCAAAGAGACTTGAGCAAAATGTTTCTCAAAGCGTAAGAGGCAGACTTCAAAGCTGTGCAAATTGTAATGGAAAACAGTTTGAGCACCTACTTTTGGACCACCCTGTGTATATACACACACACACATACTGTATACATTGTGTGTATATATATATATATATATATATATATATATATATATATATATTGTATAAAAAATTAAGAGACCACTGCAAAATTGTCAGTTTTTCTGATTTTTCTCTTTATAGGTATATTTGAGTAAAATGTAAATTGTTCTTTTATTCTATAAACTATTGACAGGTCTCCGAATTTCCAAACAATAGATTGTCTTTATTTTCAATTTCTATTTCCATTAGACGAGCAGGTGTTGGGCAAAGCTGAAAATTAGACTCCTCAAACTTTGCGAAAGACGTATGACTCAAGCTGCATACAAGGTTAACCTGGAAAAACAGTTGCTTCCTTCTGCTCAGGCAATGTTCCCAAACTCTGAGGACTGTTTTTTTCCAGCAGGACAATGCACCATGCCACAAAGCTAGGTCAAATTAATGTGTGGATGAAGGACCACCTCATCAAAACCCTGTCATGGCCAGCCCAATCTCCACACCTGAACCCCATTGAAAACCTCTGGAATGTAATCAAGAGTAAGTTGGATAGTCACAAGCATTCAAACAAAGAAAAACTGCTTACATTTTTGCACCAGGAGTGGCATATAAGGTCACCCAAAAGCAGTGTGAAAGACTGGTGGAAAGCATGCTAAGACGCATGAAAACTGAACTCTTCCTGAGTTAAAACATTATTAGTATTGTAGTTTCTAAATGATTATCAACTTGTTTTCTTTGCATTATTTGAGGTCTGAAAGCAATGCATTTTTTTTTTATTTTGACCAGTTATCATTTTCAGAAAATAAATACAAAATTGTTTGCTTGGAAATTTGGAGACTTGTCAGTAGTTTATAGAATAGTAATATATATTATATATTATATAATATTATCTATATATATAATTGCCTTATTCTGTCTGTCTGTCTGTCTGTCATGCTCCGAAATTGTGTCCTTACGGTGACACAAAGCTGATTGGCCGCTGGGCTCGCCATGGCCCCGCCCCCCCACACGGATTGGCCTCTCGCCCCGGATCTCTGCATGCCCCGCCCCCCTCACGCAATGCACGCTCGCTCTGGCCCAACTGACACGGAGCTCCGATTCCCAGGTGAGTACACACACACACATCAGATCACACTCACTCTCACACACACCTCACACATCACAACATGCTGGGATATCGCTTGCTTCTACACCGGCTCCATCAGGATCCCGGCAGCGCCAGACATAACCTTGCGATGCTGGGATCTTGACGGAGGCCGTGAAAGCTGGTAACCATTATACACATCGGGTAACTAAGGTCCCTTAGTTACCCGATGTGTATCATAGTTACCAGTGTACACCGGCTCACACTCACTCTCACACACACCTCACACACACATCACATCGCATCCACACATCAAGGTCCTGCAGCTGCGGAACATACACACACATAACAGCACACACACACACACACACATACACACACACACACAAATCAGATCACACTCACACACACCTCACACATCACATCGCATCCAAATACTCACAACATCCTGGGATATCGCTTGCTTCTCGGCGGCGATACTGTGCTGTTGTGAGCTTCCAGGACCTGCCGGGGGATCACATGGCCAGAAGCATGTGATATCCCCGGATGTTGTATCAGCGCGTATGTGCAATATCGTCAGTGTGTGTGTCTTTGTGTGTGAGTGTATGCGATCGGGTGTGTGTGAGTGTATGCGATCGGGTGTGGGTGTGTGTGAGTGTATGCGATCGGATCTGTGAGTGTCGGCAGAGGAGCACGGCGTGCTGGAGGAGGCTGAGAGGAGAGAGGCTGAACCTGGGGAAGGCTGGGATGGGGAGGCTGATGCTGGAGACGGAGAGGCTGATGCTGGCGCAGCCTGGCGGATGGAGCACCTTTGGGAGTGCGCAGCATGGCGGATGGAGCACGTTTGGGAGTGCGCAGCATGGCGGATGGAGCACGTTTGGGAGTGCGCAGCATGGCGGATGGAGCACGTTTGGGAGTGCGCAGCATGGCGGATGGAGCACGTTTGGGAGTGCGCAGCATGGCGGATGGAGCACGTTTGGGAGTGCGCAGCATGGCGGATGGAGCACGTTTGGGAGTGCGCAGCATGGCGGATGGAGCACGTTTGGAAATGCGCAGCATGGCGGATGGAGCACGTTTGGGAGTGCGCAGCATGGGGGATGCAGCACGATGGGGAGTGCGGAGTATGGCGGATGGAGCACGTTTGGGAGTGCGCAGCATGGAGGATGCAGCACGATGGGGAGTGCGGAGTATGGCGGATGGAGCACGTTTGGGAGTGCGCAGCATGGCGGATGGAGCACGTTTGGGAGTGCGCAGCATGGCGGATGGAGCACGTTTGGGAGTGCGCAGCATGGCGGATGGAGCACGTTTGGGAGTGCGCAGCATGGCGAATGGAGCACGTTTGGGAGTGCGCAGGATGGGAGATGGAGCACGATGGGGGGTGCGCAGCATAGGGGATGGAGCACGTTTGGGAGTGCGCAGCATGGAGGATGGAGCACGTTTGGGAGTGCGCAGCATGGCGGATGGAGCACGTTTGGGAGTGCGCAGCATGGGAGATGGAGCACGATGGGGAGTGCGCAGCATGGCGGATGGAGCACGTATGGGGGAGTGCGCAGCATGGGGGATGGAGCACGATGGGGGGTGCGCAGCATACGGGATGGAGCACGATGGGGAGTGCGCTGCATGGGGGATGGAGCACGATGGGAAGTGCACACCTCCCCCCAACACACACACATACGCGCGCGCGCGCACTGCACAACACACCACACCACACACACACACACTGGGAACCACAAACAACTGCCCTACACAGACACCCACACACACAGACAACGCTGCACACACAAATATACGCACATACCGCACAACACGCACATTGCACAAAACATACCTCCCCCAAAACACACCACACAACGCTACAGACACACAGCGCTCCACAAACAACGCAACACACAAACAACACCGCTCTCACCCCCCATCACACCCAGACAACATACAGAACATGTACAGCGCCCTACACAAACACGTGGTAACTACACACAACAACATATATATATATATATATATATATATATATAAACAATATATATATATAAACAAAAATCATACATGAACTACACAATACGTAAATTCTAGAATACCCGATGCGTAGAATCGGGCCACCTTCTAGTATATATATATATATATATATATATATATATATATATATATATAAATAAATAAATAATCACAATCTTCAATACACACCCTTTTAAACTCTGGATCATGGCTTTCTTTGAAGTTCTCCATCCCTTCATTATTCTTCCTGAGAGTGTGTGAATAAATTAACAACTGGGCATTGCCATTAGTGCGTATGGACACTTCTTTACTGAAAAGGGGAATTGTAGTGCCTAGTTGTCAGGGGAATCATACTACTCCAGGCAGTGAAAGATTACAATGTAGCCTCTTAGGCCCCTTTCACACGTCAGTGATTCTGGTACGTTTGTGCTTTTTTTTAAACGTACCAGAATCACTGACATGCGCAGACCCATTATAATGAATGGGTCTGCTCACACATCAGTTATTTTTCACTGCACGTGTCTCCGTGCGGCGTACCCGCGTGTCCGTGATTGCCGCACAGAGACCTGTCCATTTTTTTCTGGCATCACTGATGTCCCACGGACTACGCAGTGGTGTGGTCCGTGAAACACGTGCCAGAAAAAAACGTGCTTATAAAATAAAAAACATTTTAACTCACCCGGCTTCAGCCACGCTGTCTGCAGCCCGTTCTCCCTGCTGCTTCTGAGCCGGCTCATTATTGTCGCGCATATTCATGATGCACGACACAGCCGACCCGGAAGCAGCTGCTGCGGGGGTCAGCGCCGGCCGGATGCTGCACCGCAGGAGCGATCAGCACCATGGAGAGCGGGAGCGCGCACAGGTGAGTTAATCTCTAAGTGCAATCACGGGTGGCGGAGAACGGAGCCCGGATTGCACTTAGACAACCCACGTGTGCCGTGATTCACGGCACACAGAGGGACATGTGCGTGTTTTACACGCCAGTGAAAAACGTCAGTGGTTTTCACTGACGTGTGAAACGGGCCTTATAGTAAGATTTACTAACACATGTCTGTCTTTAAAAGGGGCTGTCCATCTTTGGGAACATTTTTTTTTTTTTTACCAGAAATGCATGTTTTTCAGGATAAAACTCACTTTTGCAATTGTGCTTCATTAAAAATGTTTCCCATTTTATCTTATGTAGGCTCTTTGTATCCCTGTATAATCAACTTTGATGTAGTCTTTGGCCATAAATGAAAATATTTTTAACTCCAAATACATATATTTAGGGAAAAAAAAAAAAAAAAAAGAAAAACAAAAGTGATGAGTGAGCACTACTATGCTCAGGTATTCATAACAAGTAGTGTTGGGCAAGCCTGTACTGTAAAATTCAGGATCCTTACCGGATACCTAGTATCTGTGTATCAACCCCGAACACTTGGCACTCCGGGAACTTCGTGTAACTTTCCGAATTCAACCACCCAAATTATTAAAAAATTAAAGGAAAAATATAGAAAATAGGGAATAAATCAGGAGAGGTTTACTTTACTTACTCACGGGTGGCTATAACACTACTTCCGGGACCGCTCATTACCCTCATATATATTCACTGCTTCCCCCGCCCACTGACAGGCCCGGAATTTCTGATTGGTTGCAGTCAGACTGCACCCACCCTGTGTGACAGCGTGTATGATTTCTTGGAATCACTCATGCTGTCTGCTTCTCTATAGTGGTGTAAAAATAAAAACAAATTTGGGTAGGGCCCCCATATTATGATACACAGCACAGAAAGCGTATACCCAGCCCCCTGCCTTGTGCTTATCTTGGCTGTGTATCAAAATAAGAGGCATCCCATGTTGCTGGGCTGGCTGGTATTCTGAGGCTGGGGAGACCCATGGTTAAATGGGCTCACCCCAACCTAAAAATAGCAGCCTGCAGCTGCCCACAATTGTTGCATCCATTAAATGAGACAACCCTGGTATTATACCCAGCTAATCCAGATTGCCCTGGTGTGGTGGCAATTGGGGTAATATAAGGGGTTAATGACAGCTCAAAGCTGCCACTAAGCCCTCGATTATTAATGGGAGGTGTCCGAGACACCCCCCCCCCATTACTAATCTGTAAGTGAAAAGGAAAACACAAAACACCGAAAAAAATCCTTGAGTAGAGCCTGTCCAACTGCTAGTTACAAGCACCAGAGCATGGTAGTGCTTGCTCATCACTACTTATAATCTAAAAACTTAGGGTATGGAAAATGGGCTCAGCACCGCCTTGTTAACCTGACTGGAACAACAAATGTGAAGCCTCTGTAAGCCCTAGTGACAGTTTATGGCATTATAAAAAGCCACCACCATTATCAGTCACCTGGTAAAAATAAACAAACAGTCACATGACACAAAATTATATTAATATAAATGACAATTTATTGTAAATAAAAACAAAATAAAAAACAGATACATTGTGAGGGCTCTGCACTGCAAGCCCCAAGTCAGTATATATATATATATATATATTTATAGAGATTTATACAGTAAATAGGATATTCCCTTTGGCACAGGTTCCCAACACGAAGGAACAATATATATATTCATTTAACAGATGCACCAACCTTGTAACCCATTCTCCTGCCAGGGAGCAATGTGCTGGCAGTAAAATATCCACTCGACCCATCATGGCTGTCATCTTGTTATATATATTTTTTTCTTGAGTGGTCAGTAACCTGGGTCTCCTCAACTGTAATGAAATTACAGCCCTCAGGCCATGCTGGGTATTGTAGTCTTACTACACAGCTTGAAGGACACAGGTCACAGATCACTACCTTATATCTTTCTTCCTGACCAACAAAGATAAAGTTCATTCAATACTGATCTGGAATGGTTACTATAGGGATCATATTCACCCTTGTCATTGACAATACTGCCCCTACAGGTCACATTAGGGTAATGCAGAGGAAATTAATTTCAGTACTTCTCAATTTTTAATTTTGCCCAATAGAAAGTAATTTTGGCAAGCAAGGAAAAAAAAAAAAAAAAACCCCATACATTTGAAAAAGGGTTTGTTTCTCTGTATAATGTACTCAATGGGCTTGAGCAATTTTGGACACCGCAGTAACCCAAGTGGAAACAGTTTTTATATTTTTGCATTAAAGGGGTTGCAGAAGGTGCTCATTGCCTGGGGGCTAAATTCTGTAAAAAACAAATTATAAATAAATAAATAAAAAAAATATAAAATAAAATAATTCACTCACCCTGCTATCACTCCTGGATCCAGCACAGCCCATTTCATGATCTGCACTGGTACCAGAAGCGATCACTGCACTGATGGCCCCTGACTACCATCACAACCCATCGGAACTACGCAATCGCCCCACCGGCAACTAGTTTATTTTGATCTCATTTGATAATGCAATTTGCACATTGTGGGTTTTTTTGCTTTAAATTCTGATTGATTAACCCCACAAAATCCTTCCAAAGTGCCATCCACTAGATGGCTCTCTTGTGTATCTTGCAGAGCAATTCTTCCCTAGTAAGACATAGATTATATGGAGTGGAGTGAGGCTCTCTGCTCTTTACACTGGATACTGGTATAACAGAGAGGCGGCTTTCAGTTCTGGACAGGTAAGGCATTGGATAAAAGAGAGCATTGCATGCTGGAAAAGAGGAGAAAGAAAGTTCCGGCACCTATAGGGATGAAAGAACGCTAATGAGGAGGAACCACCCAGTGAAGGCGTAAAGAAGTCAAGTAACCATTCCTGGACATATTAACCTTAATAACTGATCGGTAGGGTTGTGACACCCAACGATCCCATTATCAGCTTTTTCTGGTGACTGTCGGATGTGCTGATTTATGGAGCTGCAAAACTCAGTTAACTGCATAATGGCCACCGCTGGGTACTGCATATCCGCCCCCTATTGATTTGAATAGAGGACTACTATTCTGTTGATGGAGTTTTGCCAATTGGCGGGGGTGCCAGGTGTCACACACCCACCAACCAGATACTGATGATCTATCCTAAGGGTAGACCATTGATATAAAAGTCCTAACTGCTTCTCACCATTGGACATACTATATCCAGTGTTGAGTTCTGTATATGCAGGAGCCGCAGTCCACATCATACCTGGCAGACGGTGTGACTGCTTAAACTGTCTGTTAACCCTGCTACTGTCAATCTCTGACACTGATATTTAAGGCAAACAATCAGGGGAACACTGTTCAACTCATCTTGGTCCTAAGGGTTCTTCATTACAGCAGAGCTGTCAAAAATCGCGATATTGTCCAAAGTGGCCACCTATCCTGGAGGATCATCCCCAGCCACGAGGCGCTGCAGCACCTGACATCTTCAGGCGTTCATTGGAGCTGTGCCTACACAACCCGCTGAGGTGAGCACCTCCCTTTTATTTTTTTTCTACCCAATATACCTGATGGTCTTGTTCACGTTTGTTCCCCTCCAGTTTTTCTAGCAAAATCTAAAAATTAACTGTTTAAACTGTGTAAAAGCCATAAAGAGATTCGGCATGACAATAAAAAAAAAAAAAACGCGTGTGATGATTTCCGTGGACTTGCACAATGGAGAAGATGGAGAAATTTTGTTTTCCATCTTCTCCTGACAGTGCTGAGATTCGCTCATGGAAAAAAGAAAAAAAACGTAAAAAAAAAGGGCGCAATAGGGTCTTATCCGATATATATTAATTCACTTACCGTATATCAATGTTGTGCTCATCTTGTTATACACAATATTTAGAGCACTTAAACATGTATGGCAGCTGTAGATGTATCTAGTAAACTACGAATTCTGATATCTGGTAATACCTATAACCAGTGAGACTCCTGGATTATCAGCACGTTTTACAGTCACAGTATAGTTTAAACTGCTTTACGAATAAATTCAATAATCCACAAGGTTAGATAATTCAGCAGCTGTAAAGTCGGAGTGGCGGACCTCCGATGTGATCAGTCACCCGCTGTCAGTGCTCAGAGATTACCATCTGTAACCGCCGCAGAACAGGGAGTCGTTTCTTCACACTTCCTTAGAAGTCTGCAGGAAGTGATCAGAGGTGAGCGAGCGCTTCCTGCTCTAAGATGCACCAAGGTGAGCATACGTGTCTCTGCTTTCTCTAGGTTGTTTTTTTTTTTTTTTTTACCTTCACTGCATTAAAGAAGGGAATTTTGTTTACTTACCGTAAATTCCTTTTCTTCTAGCTCCAATTGGGAGACCCAGACAGTGGGTGTATAGCTACTGCCCTCTGGAGGCCGCACAAAGAACTACACTTAAAAGTGTAAGGCCCCTCCCCTTCTGGCTATACACCCTCCCGTAGGAGTACAGATTCCTCAGTTTTAGTACCAAAGCAAGAAGGAGGAAAGCCAATAACAGTTTCAAAAACAAATTCAATCCGATAACATGATCGGAGAACTTAAGAAACAACATGAACAACATGTGCACCCGAAAAACGAAACCCTAAGAACAAATAGGGCGGGTGCTGGGTCTCCCAATTGGAGCTAGAAGAAAAGGAATTTACGGTAAGTAAACAAAATTCCCTTCTTCTTTTTCGCTCCTAATTGGGAGACCCAGACAGTGGGACGTCCAAAAGCAGTCCCTGGGTGGGTAAAAAGATACCACATGAACGGGCTGTCAGACAGCCTCTTCCTACAGGTGGGCCACCGCCGCCTGAAGGACCTGTCTACCTAGGCTGGCATCTGCCGAAGCGTAGGTATGCACTTGATAGTGTTTGGTAAACGTGTGCAGACTCGACCAGGTAGCCGCCTGGCACACTTGCTGAGCCGTAGCCTGATGCCGCAATGCCCAGGACGCACCCACGGCTCTGGTAGAATGGGCCTTCAGTCCAGATGGAATCGGAAGCCCAGCAGAACGGTATGTGTGAAGAATTGGTTCCTTGATCCACCGCGCCAGGGTGGATTTGGAAGCTTGCGATCCCTTATGCTGACCAGCGACTAGGACAAAGAGCGCATCAGAACGGCGTAGAGCCGCCGTGCGAGAAATGTAAATCCTGAGTGCTCTCACCAGGTCCAACAGATGTAAACCCTTTTCAAATTGGTGAACTGGATGCGGACACAAAGATGGTAAAGTGATATCCTGATTGAGATGAAAGGAAGAAACCACCTTGGGAGAAAACTCTGGAATTGGACGCAGTACTACCTTGTCTTGGTGAAACACCAGGAAGGGAGATTTGCAAGATAACGCCGCTAGCTCGGACACTCTTCGAAGAGACGTGACCGCCACAAGAAAAACTACCTTTTGTGAAAGCCGAGAAAGGGGAACCTCTTTCAAAGGCTCGAAAGGCGGCTTCTGGAGGGCAATGAGAACCTTGTTCAGATCCCAGGGTTCCAATGGCCGTCTGTAAGGAGGAACAATATGACAAACTCCTTGGAGAAACGTGCGTACTTTAGAAAGCTGTGCCAAGCGCTTCTGAAAGAATACGGATAGCGCGGAGACTTGACCCTTAAGAGAGCTAAGCGACAAACCTTTTTCCAACCCAGACTGCAGGAAGGAAAGAAAAGTTGGCAATGCAAATGGCCAGGGAGAAACCCCTTGAGCCACGCACCACGCTAAGAATATCTTCCACGTTCTGTGATAGATCTTAGCTGAGGATGGTTTTCTAGCCTGTCTCATTGTGGCAACAACTTCATGAGATAAACCTGAGGCCGCTAGGATCCAGGACTCAATGGCCACACAGTCAGGTTCAGGGCCGCAGAATTCAGATGGAAAAACGGCCCTTGAGACAGCAAATCTGGACGGTTTGGTAGTGTCCACGGTTGGCCTACCGTGAGATGCCACAGATCCGGGTACCACGACCTTCTTGGCCAATCTGGAGCGACGAGTATGGCTCGATGGCAGTCGGACCTGATTTTCCGGAGAACTCTGGGTAACAATGCTAGAGGTGGGAACACATAGGGGAGTCGGAATTGCGACCAATCCTGAACCAAGGCGTCTGCCGCCAGTGCTCGGTGATCGTGAGACCGTGCCATGAAAACTGGGACCTTGTTGTTGTGTCGTGACGCCATCAGATCGACGTCCGGCGTCCCCCAGCGGCAACAGATCTGCTGAAACACGTCCGGGTGAAGGGACCATTCTCCTGCGTCCATGCCCTGGCGACTGAGAAAGTCTGCTTCCCAGTTTTCCACGCCTGGGATGTGAACTGCGGATATGGTGGACGCTCTGCTTTCCACCCACGTCAAAATCCGATGGACTTCTTGAAAAGCTTGGCGACTGCGTGTTCCCCCTTGGTGGTTGATGTACGCCACCGCCGTGGAGTTGTCCGACTGAATCCGAATCTGCTTGCCTTCCAGCCATTGTTGGAAGGCTCGCAGGGCAAGATAGATTGCTCTGATTTCCAGAACATTGATCTGCAGGGTGGACTCTTCCAGAGTCCACATCCCCTGAGCCCTGTGGTGGAGATACACCGCTCCCCACCCTGATAGGCTCGCATCCGTCGTGACGACTGCCCAGGACGGGGGAAGGAATGACTTTCCCTGTGACAATGAGGTGGGGAGAAGCCACCAACGCAGAGAGTCCTTGGCAGTCTGAGAGAGGGAGACAGTCCTGTCGAGGGACGTCGATTTCCCGTCCCATTGGCGTAGAATGTCCCATTGTAGAGGGCGCAGATGAAACTGCGCGAACGGGACTGCCTCCATTGCTGCTACCATCTTTCCTAGGAAATGCATGAGGCGCCTCAGTGAGTGCGACTGGCTCTGAAGGAGAGATTGCACTCCAGTCCGTAGCGAGCACTGCTTGTCCAGTGGAAGCTTCACTATCGCTGAGAGAGTATGAAACTCCATGCCAAGATAAGTCAGAGATTGGGTCGGGGTTAGATGAGACTTTGGAAAGTTGATAATCCACCCGAAACTCTGGAGAGTGTCTAGTGCCACCTTCAGACTGTGTTGGCATGCCTCTTGAGAGGGTGCCTTTATAAGCAGGTCGTCTAGATACGGGATGACCGAGTGACCCTGCGAGTGCAGAACAGCTACTACTGCTGCCATGACCTTGGTGAAGACCCGGGGGGCTGTTGCCAGACCGAAAGGTAACGCTACGAACTGCAGGTGTTCGTCGTGTATGACGAAGCGTAGGAAACGCTGATGCTCTGGTGCGATCGGCACGTGGAGATACGCATCTTTGATATCTATTGATGCTAGAAAATCTCCTTGAGACATTGAGGCTATGACGGAGCGTAGGGATTCCATCCGGAACCTCCTGACTTTTACGTGTCTGTTGAGCAGCTTTAGATCCAGGACGGGCCGATACGATCCGTCCTTTTTTGGGACCACAAACAGATTGGAGTAAAAACCGTGACCTTGTTCCTGAAGAGGGACGGAGGTCACCACTCCTTCCGCTTTTAGAGCGGCCACCGCCTGCAACAGAGCATCGGCTCGGTCTGGTGGGGGAGAAGTTCTGAAGAAACGAGTTGGCGGACGAGAACTGAACTCTATCCTGTACCCGTGAGACAGAATATCCCTCACCCAACGGTCTTTGACGTGTGTGGCAACGGTTCCTCCGGCTGCCCTTTTTGGGCGTGACTGAGACCTCCAAGAATCTGAGCGTCTCTGGTCTTTTTGAGTCTTTTTTGACGAGGTGAATTGGGACCTGCCCGGTCCTCGAAAGGACCGATAACCAGACTGACCCTTCCTCTGTTGGGGTCTGTTTTGTCTGTGTTGCGGTAAGGATGAGTCCTTACCCTTGGAGTGTTTGATGATTTCATCCAAACGCTCTCCAAACAATCGGTCACGAGAAAAAGGCAAATTGGTTAAGCACTTCTTGGAATGAGAATCTGCTTTCCAATGTCTTAACCACAGGGCCCTACGCAAAACAACGGAGTTGGCTGACGCCACTGCCGTGCGGCTTGTAGCGTCAAGAACAGCATTAATCGCGTACGACGCGAATGCCGCCATTTGCGAGGTCAATGGTGCTACCTGCGGGGCAAATGCACGTGTGACGGAGTCAACTCGCGCAAGCCCGGCTGAGATAGCTTGGAGTGCCCATACGGCTGCAAAAGAAGGCGCCAATGACGCTCCAATCGCTTCATAGATGGATTTCAGCCAGAGCTCCATCTGCCTGTCAGTGGCATCTTTAAGTGCCGCTCCATCTTCAACTGCAACCAAGGATCTAGCTGCAAGCCTGGAAATTGGAGGATCCACTTTTGGACACTGGGTCCAACCCTTGACCACCTCAGGGGGAAAAGGATAGCGTGTATCTTTAAGCCGTTTAGGAAAACGCCTTTCAGGATAAGCGTGGGGTTTCTGGATTGCGTCTCTAAAGTCAGCGTGGTCCAGAAAAGTGCTTAAAGTACGCTTAGGGTATCTGAAATGGATTCTCTCGTGCTGCGAAGCTGACTCCTCCACAAGAGGAGCTGGTGGGGAAATATTTAACATCTTATTGATGTTAAATATAAGATCATTAACTATGGCGTCACCATCTGGTGTATCTAGATTAAGAGCGGTCCCAGGATCAGAATCCTGATCAGTTACGTCCGCCTCATCACCCATAGATTCATCTCGCTGGGATCCTGACCATTGAGATGAATGTGAAGGCCCGTCATAGCGAGCCCGCTTAGGCTGCCCGGGGCCATCGTCCGAGTCAGAGTCTTCACCCTGAGGTGTATATGCCCGTCCCGGAGCTTGGAGCTGAGGGGGACCAGGGGGCAATGATTGCACAGTGTCCGTGGCCTGAAGTACAGGCCTAGCTCGCAATGTGTCAAGAATTTGTGACATAGTGAGAGACATTCTGTCAGCAAAAGCTGCAAACTCAGTTCCTGTCACCTGGACAGCATTCACAGGTGGTACACCCTGGGTCACGTCCAGCAGAGGTCCCGACTGTGCAAGCGCCGCAGGGGCCGAGCACTGCACACAATGGGGGTCCGTGGAGCCTGCCGGTAGAAAAGTCCCACATGCGGTGCAGGAAGCATATAATGTCTGTGCTTTGGCACCCTTGCGTTTTGCGGACGACATGCTGCTGGCTCTCTGCAATGTGAGAGAGTCTATAGCCAAAGGGCGACCAGCGCTATGCAATACAAAGTATTTGTAGCAACAAAATACTAAGAATAGTACTGGCACAAGAGGGGGTGAGCCCTGAGGGCTGCTTACCGCCCGCTGAATAGCGGGTAAGAGGCTGCAGAATTCCTTGTCTGGGTCTCCCCGGCTCCCCTCTGCAGCTCAGCGTGTCAGCAGGAATGGCTGCCGGCGTCTGTGGAGAGGGGCGGTCCGTGGGAGTTCCCAAACAAAAGTGCGGGAAACAGT